>NC_091946.1:18305352-18605352 GCF_041260155.1 Ptychodera flava | reverse complement strand
GTATGACTTTTTTCTGAATAGTGCCATGTTTGGCTGTTGGAAACGAATAGTAATGGTGATGGTTTGAGACAGCTAATGATTAAGTCAGTCATAAGTTTATTTGTTGGAACGCAAATTACTTTTTTAAAGACTTTACAACAGTATAATTTTAATAGTATAGCAGAATATAATGTAATTCTTTTTGACTCCGCTGAGTTGCAACGTCAATTCTATTTGTTTCAGATTTGATTTTTTTTTCAAAATTAACGTTGAGGGCGCTTGATAGCTCAAAAATTTGCCCGCGAGAAATCTTGGTTCTTGTCAACGGCGTTAAAATCTCTTAAAGTTCTGATTCGAATAGGGAATGTTCAGCTCAACGTTATCATGTCCCCTTTAGGAAATGAATCACAAACTTGCACATTGAGTATCTTGTAAGCAGCCTTATTGAAAATGTACTCTTGAAACGCCTATGACGCAAAGGGTCAGCAATAACAACCTTTATTATTTTATCAACTTTGTGGAGATGTGTTTGATATCGTCGTACTGCAAGTGAAATATTATGGAGGAAAACGCATCTTTTTACTACCACCAAAATGTGCGGTTTGAGTCCAGAGTACAGAAGAGCAGACGACAAAGACGGTAAACCGAGATGGCCTTAGACGTTGATAGAAAGCTTCATAATGAGTGAATTTTGAGACTGCACAGTCACAAAGCCATGTCATGTGACCCGGCAAGTTGAAGTTCAGGGAATCGTGTTCAGAAAGGCGACTCCATCTGTAGCTGTGCCTACGGTTGTAGACCTTCAGTGGCCATCGGATTTTACGAGAAGTCAAATTGCCGAAATTTACGGTGTTGGTCATGTTCGAATTCAGCAATAACTCTCGTCGTTGCAAGGCGGGTAAACGAAGTTTTGGTACAATGCGAGACATGATGCACGGGCCGCAATGGGAGCGCTGCGCCGAGCCAATTCAGTGTATACGTACCCATGTCGAAATGGGTACCACACGGCACTCCCATGGCGGTCTGAGGGTAACTGCAATAACAACATGACAACAACACATGCATTTATCACATTGTGAAGTAGTTCTCTCCGTAGTTTAAGCACCAGTCCTGAAAAGAGAAAAACAGATTACGAAATTGAAAAAGCGTCGACGTCGTTGAACTAAAATACGGAGCCCGGCACCGAGCATTGTAACATGTTGGAGTTGACAAACTCGTGGAATAGTTACTATCCTTGGCTACGACAGAAACGTGAAGCAGGCGATGGAATGAAAGCTACAACATAGCGACGAATGAATGGCAAATATTGCAAGAAGGGAACTTTTAAGAACACATTTTCAACAGGTTACAGAGCTTTTTAATAAACTCCATGTTTTTACTTGATTATTTTTCCTGACCCATTTTTTCAGTCCTGTTGTCCGAACACCTTCCGTTTCAGCAGTCTATGCTAGCTGAGGGGCCCCTTTTAGCATATTACCTTTTTTGTACAGCCAACATCTGATCATGACGACGCATTGGCGTACCTGACACACTGACATTATACAATGTCATTATTTGACGGGAAATGACGAACTTTGTATCGTGAATTGTGTAATTTGTGACCCTGATAGTACATGTAAGTATATTATAACATTTTTCGAAACAGATCTAGAACGACCTTTATGGGTTCAGAATAATGAATATCACAAGCTAATGAATATCACAAACATCACAGCTTTTTAATTTGGCGAAGTGGGATACACGTACCGACTCGGACATGTTTATGCCTGCTTTCATTCGCAGTCAAAGTTACCGGGGCCGGTAGCTGTAACTCGCCAAAACTCTTTTCAATATTTGTGTCTTGTATTATTTAATTCATCTCCAAAGTTTCTTGTTCTACACCCCAAATCATGTTGAGACACATAGTATTCAGCTTGCAAACTCAGCCTGTACCTGTGTAGACTGCATTCATTTTGTTGACGAGCGAATTCTGGTCCTGGCTAGAGTTAAAACGTCAACAACAGCAGTGCATTTTACACGTATAGATACTGCGTCGACTAGGTAAATAGCTGGAGTAGAACAAGAACTGGCGATTGACATAAGAGATAAAAACAGTGAAAAAAATCCAAACAGTTAAAGCCATGAATATCACGAACATGAATATCATGTCCTTGAAGAGAAAAGTTAATAAGTCAAACTCGTGTCTCAAGGAATGTTGCTCTATTTTGAATAGGTAACCCACTTGACCGTACTTATAAAAAGGTTGTAATTCTTTAAGAGTGTTGGCAATGATTAATATTTGCCTCTTAAAATGTCTGCAAATTAGGTATGATTTACTAGATATCAGCTCTAAAGTCACGGTACTTCACGCCCTCTTAATAAGAAAGGTTGAGGTACCGGTGGAGTCGCGGGAACTCCGCACCTCGTACGGGGATGCCGCCATGATTACTCAGTTGAACCCGACGACAACCTCTTCTATTGGAGGCTGATATAAGGTAGCATGTACCTCGAAAATGAAGGACTTAAACTTTTGCTCAAACTTCCCTCAAATAATATTTCAACCATTCTTTTTTCCAAAATCAAGAATAGAAATCGGGAGTCACCTACGTGCAAATTTTGGAACAAATTACCTAATATCTATATCAATGTTTGAAATTCAAAATGGCCGCCATCCCTGTGTTGGAGAAAATTAAAATTTCCGAAAAACTAAGCCGGTGAAAAGTTTGCTTACACCAAGAGCTTTAAAATGAACCCCAGCAAATGGTAAATAAGAAAAAAACAGTAAAAGTTTGAAAGTCCGAATATCTGTCCCCGAGGCGCATTCTACCTTAATATACTCGACCTAGTTAAACGACGGGCTTATGACGGTGTTCAATACATGTCATGCGAACTCACGCCACCTGAACACAGCTAGTACAGGTACGACCCGTTGTATATCATATTTGTCACCCTACTGCATTAATACCATTATTAATGAAAATAACGCCTCTTGACTGATTTAAGATGAATATTAAATCTTGATTAAATTACAACATTATGCGGCATGCATTCCATTAAATAGCGGTTTTTTGTAAACGACAATGGGCAACTTTTGACCTCTTGGCTCGAAGTCCAGCGAGTGCGTGGGCACAGTAAATTTCGCACAACGACACCATGCACCACTAGATCGAAAATGTAGATTAAAATCGGCCCTACTCTGGCACAACTCCGTGCAATAATGTTACGGGATTATATATTATTGCCTGAATACATGGGTTAATGTGCCCAAGAGCAGGTGACAATTTGCCCAACGCCAGGAGGGCAAATTGTCTCCTACTGCGAGGGCACATAAACCCATGTATTCAGGCAATAATATTTTTATTGAATGCCTCTTCACAGTTAATGCTATATGACATTTAGTTACATGCAGGGCATTTTCAAACAATTTTACCATTATCGACCAGCATCAAACAGATTTTAACGAAAGTCAAAATACAGTGCGCGCATGGATATTTTACGTCTAGCGTTAAGCGTCTACTTTGACGTCGAAAACGTCGACAAGGCTTCACTGGACCGGGTAACCATGGAAACCGGTCAGTACATCGTTCACCGGCCCGCTACCTTCCCGGATGTTCCTATTCAAATCAATGTAATGATATGCACTCACATCAAGGCATGTAATAAATATCACATTACACTCCAAGGTTATACAGAGTGGGCAATCTTTATACGTCTAACCTCTTGCTGGGGGGAACGACTGTACATGTGATTCATTCCCAAGCAGTCATCGTCCGTTCTTGATTAGTAACTTTGTAATTTTATCAAAACTTAAATATCTGTAGCACAAGTCATTTGCATACAACCAATCAGTCGGTTGGTCAGGTCATAGGCCAATAACCGGTCAAGCTGATCTGTTCTCACGGTGAAAATTCTGAAAATTTTCTGCGATGTATCATACTGGGCATCCAACTCTCTCCCCTCCTTAACCCCTTGAACGCCAAAGTCAATTACTCCAATAATGTTTTTCAGACTTTTGGCAAAATTTTGATAAAAAATTGTCGCCAATGAAATGTGGTGTCCATTTGGTCAAAAACTATCAAAATAATACAGAAAAATTCATAACAAGAGGTAAAATGTTACACTAAAATTTTGGTTGGGAAAAATTAAATAAATGTCGTTTCAGGCATTTGCTAAAAAGGAGCAAAAAGTAAGATAGTCTTAAATGCAATTTCCTAAATCTTCTGAGCAGTTGTTAGACGCAGGCTTACCAAAAGTGTGTTGATGTTAGTTGAGTCATAGCAGGCTGATACATATCGTGGATTTGTACATACGACGATATTTAACATTGTTATACATCTACCATCGAGAACAATAGAATTTTTCGTGCGCTAAAAAGGCGTACGGAACGCCCGTTCCGTAATACGTACGGTTTTCTGCGCGTACACTGTTGAACGGGTAGTGCACAGACTCCAAAACTTGCAGAAGCGCGTCCGAGATAGCGTTCCACACTGGCGCGATAAAATCGGAAGAAAAATTGTTGACATTGCACGAAAACGGTAACTACCCTGACATTTTGATGCCCAAGTCACGAATGTAATGATGTATAATAATAAGGTTATTACGAAAATACCGCAAAAGATGCACGAGGACATTGGCGCCGCGTATCGCCCGACGCGAAGCGGAGGGCGATGGGCGGCGCCAATGATGTCCGACTGCATCCTTTGCAGTATTTTCGTAATAACCTCATATTATGTTTTTCATTTCCAAAAAATGACGGAAAAAGCACATCAAGGCTTCAATGGTTAGTTGCGTACATTTTTATCACATACAAAAATAGCAAAAAAACTAAATTAGTAAGCAGCCTGAGGTGCGCCCTCAATCATCGTATTCCATCTACTCAGCTTAACAAGCCTGCCGCAGTCATCCCAAGCCGGACAATACCTTATTGGTACAACTAACCGTTTACAGCCTTTGCCGATTTTGCATTAAAGTACCTTACAGTACTGTACCTGGCCATCGACCCCGAAGGTTAGCCATGTAGTACAAAGAGATATGTTATAAAGTATCTCGAGCCCCTTACAGACAGAAACTCACTGATAGTGGAAAATATGTGGACGCCTCCAGTCTGCTTCAATGGAGCAAATTGTCCGATGTCCGTAAAGCTCTCCGCTCCCTCTCTTAATATTTAATCGGGAACACTCCAACCTCTTGCAAAATGTTACTTCGAGACTTACGTATCTCGCTCAAAATACCATTTCCCTCCAAATTTATGAAAGATGTATCAGTAATTAAAGAAAATGAGCAGTTCATCGTTCATATCTGATATCATCGCCATTCTTTTATGTACACAGGGATGACGTAGCCACATTTAGAACCCCATTGCCTAGATATTTCCGAAACCTAACCTACATATATTAATTTCTGGTCACTCTGATCTGTTATCATATCGATCACTTGGGGAACGCAAGGTAATGACCTTTAAACCCAGGCGACAAATCAAATCGACCAGAGTTATTTGTTTACCTTTCATGTAGCCTGTAAGTGCACCCTTCGACTTGGAAATTCCGAAAAACGATGAATGTACACCTAAAACCCTTGTGCTCCGTCGTTAGCACCCACGCCGTTTAAACTGTACACAGGCGATTATATCGTTGACCTTAGTGTCAGGTAATGCCAACAAATGATTAGATTAGCTGAGGACAAAGATGCATACTTACAGATTAAGAGTCACTGTCCTTTGAGCAAAAATGTCCATACTACAGGCCTAGGCCAACTTTTGAAGGGCAATTTAATTTCGAATCTGAGAACCCCGTGCTTTGTTCGCGTCGCCATTGGACACAAGTCCTTTTGCCAGACATCTCGACTTATGCAAGCTTGAAGGAAATCATACTAGTTTTTTGCACCACTCTGTTGTTTGTCAGACACTTGTCCCTGTCATTGTTATCGCTAAAGTGTAACAGAAAAGTGTATAATTAGAACAAACTCCTAGAAGCTTGGTAATGATTGCGTTATTACCAGTAACCTGACATACCATATGTACTGTACATCCCAATTCTCACAGGTTTTCCCGCGTTTTCGAAAAAACAACAGCGCGTCGTAGTGAATGTACACTTTTTCCCGTTTCCTCTCGGCCCTGGCAACCATATACCCATGGACCCAGTGGAGACCTAGCCAAACTTTATCACTGACCCCCCAAACTGTTGTTCAAATATTCCTGGGTGATGAATAGACGGAGGGTAACCCTCCTGGTACCTCGCGTTTACAACGACTGAGATGACGCATATATTTTCAACTTTGATACTACATGAAATGTTTGCTAAGAAACATGGAATAGGCCCGACTGGCTCTATAGTCTTGGCCGATCTATATCACTGGAAACGTAGAAGAAAAAAAATTCTTGCAAACTATGCAATCTAAAAGTTTCAGCTCAGCACGCTTAATTTTGCATAGATAATGTGACAACTCACTCGTTAAATCTTACGAAAGATTGATTGCCGTGTAACATACCCCTGCTGAAGTTGCCAGGATCGCGAATGTCCCTAACCCCGAACTATTTAGGCCCCCATGACGTCTAAGTAGCCCAGCCAATTCTAACATAAGAACCAATAAAAATACCATTGGTCCAAAGTATGAAGATCTCTGTTATATAAAGGGTAGCGACCACACGCGAAGTTGTATCACCGCACTAACGAAGGACTCGTACACTGTGATTGGCTGAAAGCTGATCGACAATCGCATTTCAGGCGATCATATAAATCTTAACAAAGGTTTGATACTGTATTATTGTAAAACGATTTTAGTGACAAAGTCAAAAGTTCAGTTTCGGGTAAAAGCATAATAATTCCTGTAATTTAATTTTGGGTAGGAGTTCTGACCCGGAATAGATTTTGTCTGACAAATCGATTTTATAACCAGACGACATCTAAAAGAGAATGCGCATTTTTGACTGTCATATTCGACGACAGGGAGTTTCTTATGCAAACTTAAGTTTGACAAGCTCAGCTCGGATTCATTATCGTCAAAGGTTGCATCTTGATGCTTATCGTAACCAAGAGTTACGAGTTCACATGCTTCTCTCATTCATGTTCATACTGCAGTCCATTCTAATTGTTTTTTAGGAAGTGTATGTAGACGCACCAATCTATAGCCGGTTTGAGCTTATTTTTATTAAGAGATAATTTTCAAATAAGTCATCTCTAACAAGTTAAAAAATTAAGAGCGAAAAATCAAAACTGCTCTCATCTGTCCTACTTCTTTTTAGAAAATTTCCCCTATCATACCACCAGTTTTTCCCTCTTTCACTCCCACGGTAGTTTTAACCTTCGATTTAAAACGTGTAAGGGGCATTATCTGAAATACGCACCGATGGCTTGAAATGAAAATGTCCGTCTTACCCGATTAAAACAATTTTTGGGGGTGGAAGTAAGAAGAGAAAGACATTAAATAAATGAAAATCTAAATTCAATAAAAATACAGAATAACGGTATAAAATAAAAGTGAAATAACTAGCAAGATGTAGCATATTATTATTGTGGAATAAATTTACGATTTGTGGGCGAAATATGGAAGGCAAATATTTCGGGTGACATCCCTACTATGACTATCTGTGAGTTTTGATGTATTTTCAAGTATTAGTTGTTCTGTCTGTGAGGTAAGTTTTCTTCTGCTTCCAAATCCATGTCGCACCATACGCACCAATTTAAAACAAAGTGAAGTCTTTTAATATAACATGCTATACACGCGTACTTTTCACAGGTACAAACAATTGCCTTTGTGTCTTATCGTAATGCGCGTTGGCTTCATCAAATATACGAACTTCAAGGGTCGAACATCCGGGGCACTAGATACACCTTCGGGTCGTGAGTAGCTATATAAGACTAGTGGATAGGGAAAACAATCAGTTCGATCCAAAATAGGACCAAAAGTGGTACTAGTGTTGTTTGCCGAATCGAGTCCGAACTTGTGACGACGCAGAGGTGCTCGCCGCCCCATAAGGTCAAATTCGCATAAGTAGGTAGGTACATGTATACATGTGAGCAGCTGATTTTCATGGCACACGATTTGCAGACATCGCTGATCAAAACGTTTGGTACATTAAATGTCTCATGGTGTGAAGCTGACATGCTGCTCGTCAAAGGAAGCGGTATAGTTTGTGCTAGCTGTTTCGTTCCGAGAGTTTTAAGGCACGTCAATGGGGTCCTCCTCGGACACAGGTACGCGCAGCGTTGCTTGGATAGTCGATCGGAGGCCCGAGATCGAAGTGTGAGGCAGAAGGCCGAACCTCGGTAGTAGTTTAAAGAATAGTGTCGAGGTTCGGCTTTCGGTCTCACACTTCGATCCCGGGCCTTCTATCGACTATCCAAGCAGCGCTCCGTGGACACATTTAGGCCACTCGACACTTAGTGACACCGTTCCAGGGACACTACCGATATATACAGCTGATATACGAGTGTAAATTTTGATTCTGTACGACTTCAAACTCAGTGCCACATACAAAACTAGAAAATCCAAGGCACAAAGGAGAACTGTCGTAAACTCTGAACAACGAGCCAAAATCAATCGAATGATAGTTCCTTTAAGATTTTGTGACAAAATTAAACGTCAATTATTGAACAGTTGTCTTCGAGTTTAATTGAATGTCGGTCCGTCGTGAATAAAACCGTGGGTGATGTCAGGTTCTCCCAATCCATTGCAAGTACTCGTATAGAATCGTTTTCATAATTTTGTCTGAAGGAGGAGAGCACAGTGGTTGGTTCGTAAACGCTTATCAATACCAAAGTAAGATGAAAATCGGCCATGATACTTAGAATATGGAACCACCTGCAAAGGTCAGGTACGCCACCAAATTTCGACTTAGCTCGGACATTTCAAGTGATAACCATCATGAGTATTCGCCTATGCAGGACACACATATAGGCTGTCAGAGGTGAATTTCGTTCACATCGAAACTTTGACACGTGTCTTGTTCGAGCAAGCCATCATCCCAAATCTTCAAAATATCCCAGAATGGCTGTCAGAACGGAGAAACCAGCAAATGATGAAACATATATTTAGCCTGACCACGACATCGGTCGTCGGTTTGACAGCAATCATGCCGGATCATGTGACCATTCAAAATATCTCGAAAGGCCTAAGGCAATAACTGTTGTCTGGTTCCAACTTTTTCGGTCGTAAAGTTTTACTATGGTAAACGAGGGGAGACACTTCCCTTAAACTGCACTGCACCTCGACTTACACCACGACAACTCACCCCGCATCACGAGGCCGGAACACTCCTCGTCGAACACAGTTTCAAGCCCCGAGTCGCCGAGCATATATAAGTTCGTCTTGTTCCCTGGCAAAATACAAAGTACCTCAGGACACTGTGAGTAACGGAGCGATTTTCTATCTTTGTAGATCAAGAGAACGGGTAACTGGGACCAGTCGGAAACGTGACCCCATTTTAGACTCTCATACAACAGAAATTGTGGGGGTATTAGTAGCATTTTAATGTCTTACATCTCGGGGTTCTGACCTTAGCGAGTTTTCCATGTTTGTCTTGGCATAAACAGCTCGGTGGAGTTGGCAGATATCATTACGCATTCTAATAACGTGTTAAATTTGATCCACCATTGTCGCGCGCGCATGTGTATTCTATACTTGTAAAAGCTCTTTTTGGTCGTTCGATAAAAGGTGAGCATGTCAAGGTCTCGAGGACGCACAACGTATAAAGTGGTCGTGACTGTAGACGGTCTAAATTGGGTGCCTATGAGCTGTATCGATGAGTTTAGTTTCAAATCAGCGAAACATGACATCTGCAGATGATCTAGAATGCTCCTACACAATTTCCCTTGCGCTTTGATTCGACATATCAGAATCCCATGCAGCAAACCATAACATTAAGGTAACTTGGTGGCCTATATTTAATGTTGCAAGGGATTCCTTAGTGTAAGTCGGAGTCAGTGTTTTCAAAACCGAAAATTTTGAATAACAAGTCATTGACAATGACATAGTCCCCACTTGTAATAGGAGTATTAGTCTTGATGGGGCAGGGAAATGTGGTCATTAAGAAGTATCACTGGAGTGTATATGTTCAAATCTATGGACACATAGGTCTATGTCATTGTTCCCAATTTGCAACAAGAGGCATGTCTAAGTTATGGTTCTAAATCGGGAAAAAAGATCAGACCTCTAGCTGTATTGGCCAGCCAAGAAAAACATATGGGCATAATAAATGAGGTACAAGATGTGACATCTTAAGGTCTATTATTCTATCAAAATTAAAGCGTATAGAACTTGTGGTTACTGAGTTATGCATATATACGCTTAATCAAGGTCAAAGGTCATCAAGGTCACGTGACATTTTGAAAAAAAATTGTAATGCTAATTAATTCATATATGCCAAAATTCAGACCTCTAGCTCTATTGGCTTGCCCACAATTATATATGTGCATAATTAATAGAGGTAAAGCATGTGCTGTCATAAGGTCTCCCATCCTACTAAATATAAAGGACATAGCACTTGTGGTTACTTATTTATTGACATAATCGTGTATTTTAGGTAAAAGGTTATCAAGGTCACATGACATTTTGTCAAAAAATTTCTATCCTATAGTCTATCCCTATATACCAATCATACATCTAGCTCTATTGGCTCGCTCAAAATTAGATATGCACATAATTAATGAGGTAAAATATGTGGCGTGATAAGGTGTACCATCATACCAAATATGAATGGTGTGGCACTTGTGGTTCCTGAGTTATGGACAAATATGTATATTTGAGGTCAAAGGTCACCGAGGTCGCATGACATTTTGTCAAAAATATTGTTTTGATAAGTTATCCCTATATACCAAAAATCAGACCTCTAGCTCTATTGGCTTACTCAAAATTAGATATGCGCATAATTAATGAGGTACAATATGTGGCGACATAAGGTGTCCCATCATACCAAATATGAAGGGTGTAGCACTTGTGGTTACTGAGCTATGCACAAATATGTATATTTGAGGTCAAAGGTCATTGAGGTCATGTGACGTTTTGTCAAAAAAATGTATTGCTAAGTTATCCCTACATACCAAAAATCAGACCTCTAGCTCTATTGGCTCGCTCAAAATTAGATATGCACATAATTAATGAGGTACAAGGTGTGGCGTCATAAGGTGTCCCATCATACCAAATATGAAGGCTGTAGCACTTGTGGTTACTGAGTTATGGACAAATATGTATATTTGAGGTCAAAGGTCACCGAGGTCACGTGACATTTTGTCAAAAAAATTGTATTGCTAAGTTATCCATATATACCAAAAATCAGACCTCTAGCTCTATTGGCTAGCTCAAAATTAGATATGCGCATAATTAATGAGGTACAATATGTGGTATCATAGGGTGTCCCATCATACCATATATGAAAGGTTTAGGACTTGTGGTTACTGAGTTATGGACAAATATGTATATTCGAGGTCAAAGGTCACCAAGGTCACGTGACGTTTTGTCAAAGTGTCTGAGATATCTGCGTGAACGGATGGACTCATGGATGGACTCACGGATGGGCATGACCCAATCTACAAGCGCCCTGGACTTTATCTGTGGGGACTAAAAACTGTGTCACTGCATCCTTTTTGGGGCCGACTCGCAGCGATTTCGAAGCTGTTATCCAATTGGGTGGCTGAATCTTACCAATATAATGAAAACAATACAAATAGACTCCCTAAGTGGCTGTGAATAGTGACAATCGACCAATCAGATATAACCTTGCAAACACGCTGCGAGTCAGCCGCCTTTTTGCAATATGAATACGATGAGAAACAAAATTTTTATTTTTCTTGGCCTTATACATGGGAGTCTATGGACTGCCTTATACATGGGAGTCTATGGACTGCCTTATACATGGGAGTCTATGGATTTCCTTATACATGGGAGTCTATGGACTGCCTTATACATGGGAGTCTATGGACTGCCTTATACATGGGAGTCTATGGACTGCCTTATACATGGGAGTCTATGGAGGTGAAAACTAAAAAGTCCTCTAACACGGCCAAATTTGATCGCATTGTGAAACAAATCGACGTGCATCTGTATGAGGTAGGGTACTATCCTTGTACCAAGTTTGAACGAAATCGCTCCAGGCGTCTCTGAGATATCTGCGTGAACGGACGGACGCACGGACATGACCAAACCTATAAGTCCCCCCGGACGGTGTCCGTGGGGACTAAAAATAAAGATTCAAATCATTCACTACGCGTACTAGGTGCGGTATTAGTTTAGTTCAACTGGTTTAACTGAGATTATTTCACAATAATAACTATATGAAAGACTAAAAGGAACCCGAAAGATTACTAACTGTCAAACGGTAACCAATATGTAAAACTTTATTACTTTCTTTTAAATATCTTGAAAAGTGTAAGGTTAAAATTGTAGCACTATATGTAGCAGACGATCGCAGAAGTACACCATTAGCTATTGGGACAATAGAACTGTCATTGCAAACAGTTTGTTCTCGTCCCGTTCAAAGGTGTTATCTTTGTCAATACTTGTTGTCCCAGTAAAGCGGACACTATTTGAATTTGCACGATGCAAACGTGTCGTTTCATAGGTGCCTGCTTACTTTGTATGTTATGCGGATTTCTTTAATGCGCGGTCTTAGCTGTATGCATGTTCTCATGATGTCGTCTGCTCCTAAGGGTATTTGGCCCGGCGGCGGGGTCGAACAATCGAAGCGGTAAAAAAGTATCGAGTCCAATATTGGCTTCTTTCTCAGACGATTGGATGATAGTCGTTCGATTCCCGCCAACTCGCAACATTGAGTTTAGAATCATTTCAATTCCTGGTTTAGCTGTGACCACAGCAGTAGAGCGAGCGAAGAATCTATACACTACTGGCGTCGAATAGTTAATTGATGAAGAAATGGACATTCAGTTTACGTTAACGGACTACTTTTTCACCACATTGATTATATAATGACATCTAAAAATGGTATAGTCCCCTTAGGCAATGTGTAATTAGTCCGAAAACCATCTCATCTCAGAGTGGTTGCTTCTCCCGATCTTCTTTATTTGACAGAGCACTGTGCAATATTGACAACTTGTCAACAGCACGTGCCTGCGTAGATTTTTCAAGTACCATTCCTTAAATACATGTATGTGTATATGTCAACAAATATGAGTAAAAAAGACAGACAGACAGACAGGCGTGCATTTAGAATTTTCTGGAATGCTGTTTCGCACCCGCAAAAGTGTGTAAATTAGCATTGACCTCGCCGCCACCGTTTACGGTTGATAAACCGGATTAGGTGTGAAAACTAGGCCAATCCAATCACACTATGGATACACTAATGGGTTCTCCTTTTGATCAACTTGGGATTTTTTTTTCAAGGGCATACATAATGAGAATTTGGACATGTATAATTCCGTCTTGAGTACGTTCATCAGAGCGCGATTTTTGTCACTCGGTTTCCAGCGAGGCGGTCGGAATGCGTTGCCGGCGATCGGAGAGCCACGATTCGAGTCGTACGTATATCGCTGGAAAAATGACAGATTATTGCCACTTGTTCTGTATATCGTAGCAAGGGACGGAATCGGATTTAAACCCCCGTGCAATTTAAGACACGGCATCAACAAGGTCTGAATACTGACCTTCCTTCAGCTGAGAGACATCGATGTCGTCCCGTGAAAGGTGCAGGTCATCGAGGCCACTCTGATGAAAGGTGAAACGGAAATTTACCTGTCCCTTCAACGGATCTTCTAGATTCCATTACTTCACATAAAAATTGCTCGACTTAAAAGAAGTGAACATTATATATGATATATAAGATATTTAAATGATATATAAGATATTTAAATTTGTTAAAAAGTACGAATGATACTGACACAATTAGCATATGGAAAACTAGAAACCTACTTAAGAAGAACTTTTGACCCGTAACAAAAATATCTCCAAGGGTCACTATGAATCGTGCGTGTCGAAAGATCAGATATCAACTACTTTTGAACGACGTAAGGTTACACCTTTTATTGAAATATTAACTGAATACGTGATGAATGTTGTTCTGACATTGGCAAAACGGAAAGAAGCAACTGTGGTGTAATGCCCTGGTTAGTCGCACATGTAATGGTGAACTCTTAAAACGGGGATAGAGTGACACTAAGCCGCGCGCAGGGCACCGAAAGTGTGTCGCCAGGATCGCCCCCACACCTTTGATAAAATTCTGAGAACAAACCTTACTTTCCCGTTTTTGTAGACTACAGTGCCCCGTTTCTGCTTAATACAATACGTTTTGCTTCACTTCGAGACGAAATCATCATTTTGCATCAAAACTCTTGCACCGGAACCCGCCCACAAGTTATATCCACCTTCTGTCCTTGCTAAATGTTGAGTTTCTCACGGCTTCGTTTACACCAAATGATGACTGTTTCTGTTAAACCACAGTTTTGTTGTAATTGACATGGCATAATTGGTCTTGTCCCAGATGGTACATTGCGTATGCTTCACTAAATGGAAGCGGCGGGTTTGTGTGCCATTTACTGTGTCGACGATTAAATCCGTCCGTGTTTATGAGTGCATTTGAAGTAAACCGCTGATTTGTACCAACTGCATACAAATCAATTCAATAAGCCGGAACAGATAACAAAACACATAACAAAAAATTAAAGAAGAGGTTTCCTTTGATGTAAAAACCATTCTTCTGTCACGCATCAGTAAAGTTTTAGGATTGTGAATTGCACTCGGCTAACTTCAAGAGCAACCGAGGAGACAATCTTCCAGAGAGCATTTTCATTGTAACTCTAAGCACCACTGAGCATTGTTTAACTTTGGATATTAGGCGCTATACAAATTTTCTAGATAGAGATAGACAGATAGATAGATAGAAAAATAAGACAATGATTTTTTAATTGGTATAGTTCCCTTTACAAATTTTCGACCTTATTCCTAGCTTCAGTGGGAGGGGGGATTACACTCGTTGCAGTGAATTCGACATCCTGTACGATCCGATTTTTTTCCACGGCCAAAACGGTGGTGTCGTGTAAAAATTATGTAACAGGGACTTTCAATTTGAGAACCTTACCTGTCACTCTTTCGTACCCAGTGACATCTGGCATCGTGTCCAAATTAAATTTGCAGCATCTTCATCAGGCTCACAGTATGTCCACATTTTTCAGAGGCTGTTTGCTTTCTGTAGTACTTCCGCATAAGTCCGTGCAGCGCAAAACTAGCAATGAGACATGTCTGTATTTGTGTCAGTGCTTACTGGGGTGCAGCTGAGCCCATTGGATTACCCGGACACCGTGTCCGAACCTATCGGACACCGTACACTTTGCGCGAAAACATCGGGGTACCCACTGAGATGCAATGTCCGAGCCAAGATGACATGCTCGCTTGACATTTGAGTGATAATACTAAAAAGTACCTGTCGGGAGGCAGGGTACTAAATATTGCCTTTTTGGTGTTACTACGTGACATGTTGATAAGCATTTCAGGGACAATTTATTTTGCATTCGTAAAACTTCTGTTTATCAGAGTTCTCGCCCTGGAGTTAATGATAAATATTTACTTGTCAAACGTTCAGCTAATTTCTTCGATAAAAAAGATGACGTAAAACTCCATTTGTTATATTCAGAAAAATATGACGTTAAAGTATTCATATATTCGCCTTCGACTAATCTCCGAGCAGCGAGAGAGCTTTTGGCAAGGTCACGTGCGACTTTCGCCGGCGGGCTATCTTCCATAAGCCGAGACATGGAAAGTCTTGTAGCAGTATCTGCAATTGCGTTGATCGCGATTTAAGGTTTGTTAATAAATATCGCTGAACGCGCGCGACATCGGACAACGCTGCCTACTAAAATTCCGACAAAGTTTATTGCTGCATGCGTGGCTGTTGTTGCAGCTTGTGGTCTGAGCCATAATTCATACGAATTAGTGTGACTTTTAGTAACCATTGTGACACTAGCAGGTTTTATTTTCGTCGTTTATGCGGAAAATGCGGACAAATAATTATTTATGCATATTATTGAGAAAAAATGACGTCATTTGCGATCAGCGTTATATGATTTTCTTTTTGAAGTAAAGTTGGTCACTGCAGCTCACAAACATCGGACAGAATTCTAATGGCTTTGAGCGAATAGTCTGTATCAAAGTACAGACTGCTCCATAAAAAGTAAAAATCCTCTTGTGCTTTAGTTTCTCTGCTGTATTCACGGGTGACGCTATAAATTTCAACCTTGGCGGTGAATATTATAAAGACAGGTGCAATATCTAGGCGTTACTACACATTTAATTTCTTCTTAGCGTTGTTGGCCAAACTGTACGCTGCTGTATATAGCATTTGCCGCTGAAAAATGATTATCATAAAATATTTACAAGAGTACTGTTAATGTCGTGACCTTTTTCACTTCTTAGAATTTCACTTCTGAAATTACGATAAGGACTCAGGACATTTAAATTCTATCCATACCAGGAACCAAGAACTGGAATCAGTTCCCGCCAAAACTGAGAAAACGACAAGATGTTGAATCAGAGCGTGCAAAAACGGACTCTAAGGTTATTGAGGTAGCACATAGGCTGCGTGCTCCCCAAAGGAGTGCTCCCGATACGAATATGAGTTTCTTAAACTTCTTTTTTACTTTTCAAATAAATTGGACTGCGACATGTTCTTGATTCTTTAAGCGTATGGCTACATCTTCCAAGCCCGTTTCAAAATTTTGTTTTCCCGCCGAAAATTCTGACCGCATGCTCAGCAAGTACAGAGTACAAGTTCCCCGGTATTGCCTCTGCACTGTACCAGGTACCATCGAATCAAATGGTATTAACTTGAATTGAATCCAACAAGGCCGGCTAATTGTTGCGTACCGTCGCAAATATGCTGACCGAGTTACCTGTATTTTTGCGGAATTTAGGTTATTTTCAAATTAACTTAATTACCATAATAAAGAAAAAGTACGGTCGGTATGGATCACGTGACATGGATGGTTTGCTCGCTTTAACAATCATATAAAAGATCGCGTCTTAACAACCGTTACACAAAACTTATTTGTGTGAATGGAATGTCCTGAATAAAGATACTGTTTACCTTTGGCGAAATAAATAAATGTGTTTTTCCGGTAATCCTATCTATCCCGCCATATGTATTAAAACCTTCCGACTCTAAACTGTTTTCTCGCATTTTCAAACATCACGCATACTTTAGGCAAATCTGCTATTTGTAAAAAGGTCACACTCTAATAGAAATAAAAAAAAACACTAAAAAGTTTGCATTGCAAGTGACCCACCCTATTTGCTGACGGCTTGTTAATGGACATACACATTTTTGGCTACGCCCTAGGTAGTATGCGCCACGAAAGTGAAAGACTAAAACTTTTACTCAAACTTTCCTCGAGGAATCTTTCAACCACTCTGTTTAAAAATCAAGAATAAGATTGGGGGGTCACCATGCAAATTTTGGTACTAGAGAAACAAATTACCTAAGATTTACCGATATTTGAAATTCAAAATGGCCGCAATCCCTCTCTATGGAGAAAAATCAGTTTTCGATTTTAGAAAAAAGTAGGACACTGGAAATTTTTCTTACACCAAGAGCTTTAAAATGAGTCCCCACAAGTGGTAGATCAGAAAACAATTGTATAGTTGAGAGTCCGTATATTTGTCCCCGAGGCTTGCTCCACCTTAATGACGTATACGGTCAGGATCATTATGTCCAGATTGTACTCTATTCCTGCATTGATTCTCCATTGAGGTTATCATTGCTTGACTGTCTGTCAGCCATTCAGTCTGCTCATCCGGCTCAGTCTCTGTTACTGTTTGTCTGTCCATCTGCCTCTCCCCTTTCATTAACGGAGTGATCTCTATCATTGATTAATTTTCGCAATATTACTTTTGCAAAAACTGAGATTTTGCTTTCCCGAGTTTGGATTTTCAAATACTAGTAAATATGAGGTAGATAAAACATGCTTTTTCAAGCAAAAACAAATCATTCAATTTGTTACCCGTGATTTTTATTCTCTTTTCTACGGCCATGAAGGAAAATAGTTTAATGTCTTAAGTATAAGAGAATCTTTAATCTTTCATTTTTAGGTGTGTGTAATCTTTAGAAAGGTACTCTACTAGTACATCTGAAACAAAAAAACAACCTATTTACCATGCAGCGCTATTACTATTGAAAAGCATTGTGTTTAGGTTAATCCGGTGCTCGACCTTCATCATCGGTGGATTGTGTTTGATTACAAAATGAAATTCACGGCCAAGGTGTGAGCGGCCGATATAATTTGGAGATTCGATAACCCCAAGTGGACTTTGGATCCAGGAGAGTTATCACTCCATGTCCTCGAATGTAAGATTACAGCTTGTCCGGGACAACGGTCAAGCCTCTTGTTCGTATGCACTCCGTCTTGCCGTCACCCCCAGAAATGATTAATTTGGCGGTGACCGACGGCCGGTACGTATAGAATGCAGTACTTCCTGACATGCGTTATGTGGCTGCAGACCATCGACTATTAACACCATTGATGTTCGAAATCTAGTGCAAATACGTCATCAAATCACCGTTGAATTCCGTACCCTGGCGGCCCTAGGTAGCTTTGCAACACCGCGAATTTTACTCCCACAAGGCCTCCCTTTCGGAGAGGAGCATTGATACTTTAATATATGACGCAATAAAGTGACCTCAATCGTGACCGGTAAGGAACAGAAAGTGACTTTTCTCTCTCCCATCTACCATATTTTGCGCCTGTTTTAAGTACTCAATCGATCTCGTGGAGAAGACTTAAAGTCCATATATATGCACTTTCGTTAAAACTCGCTTATGTGCCGCTCTATCCAATAACTGCTGTCGCCGTTGACTTGAAAGACAAAGTAGACCATTATGATTTGCGTGCTATTCTGGTTTTAAAATTGGAATGAATTTGCACACACGCCCACACACTTCTTCATTCCGTATATATTTTACGTATAGAGTTTTGTTAATGCCACGAACTGTCGATGTACAAGTAAACCATTGATTTCGAGGGTGAAACATTTGCTTGCAAGTGCGCTACAAAAAGCGAAAATCTTATCAAATCGCTAAATTAACTTTTTGCACATTATCACTACAATGAATTGATAAATTACGTATCATCTATACAACACGGCATACGTTCCACTCCCTCAGTCCGAATTGTGAGCAAATTCACCCCATCCTTTCCAAAGGTAATAAACAAGATGCTACAGCTAAAATACATGCTTGAAGAAACACTCTCAATTTCACGACTGAATAGCTTTGATATCTTAAAGTGACTTTTCTGAACATTCATCTATTCAGAAATTATCATATGTAAAACTTCTTTCCAGCTTGGACGATGAAAATGTTTTTGGCACAAAATTACCCAAAGCACATTAAATATAGAGTGTAATCTTGTCTTAACCTGTTCACCCCAATTCCCTGTAAACAGGTCCACACTCACCTTTGATAACAATGGGATTGGGCCAAACCATGGTGGTGAAAGGGTTAAAGGGGCAAAGACGGCGTATTGACTTTATGCTGTACATTGTCGAAGGCTTATATATAAATATTCAAATAAGCTGAAAGAGTGGCCGAAAATAAAACCTCAAGCGTGCATACTGTCGGAATAGAGAAAGAAAATGTAGGAATGGTTTCTAGTATCAGTCAGGCGCATACATAGCCCTGTAAGCTTATTGTTACCCCCGCCCCAATAACGATGGCGTTTAATTTGATACATATCATGCTTCAACAACGCCCTCTATGTTATGGTTCATCTTGAGGTGTTTCATGAGAGGAAAAACCCCAAAACTTAGTCTCATTCTGCGTCCATGATGAGATGTAGCATTAACATTATCCAACCGGGCTGATTTGTTGTAGAAAACCTTTTTTTTCTCATTTATCTTCGTAAGGTATGCTAAGAAATACATAACTTAATCTTTCTATTGTAAAGTGTATAATATGCAGGGGTGTCTTTTACAAAACTTCTAGGCCGGACTACAATCCAGCTGTCAGCAATACCAATGACCAATTAGCACGTTTAAGCTATATTGAAATGTTAAACGTCACACTTTTCTACATGCAATTTAATTCGCCAAACACAACATAAAATACCAGATTACATATCAAAAGTTAAGACTAACTGAGCTTACAGCCTCGATCGCGTTTCTGTACGTTAACAGCTCTACGGGGAAAAACATTTCCAGTTAAAGGTATACAGTCACCTGTAATCTAAATATGCCCAGATATGGTCAAAGGGGCGTTCCTTGGTATTGAAAATGACCACGCGAGGGCGCTGTTTTTCAAAAGCGGCCACCCGCTTAAAATCTGTGATTGGTTAGATTTTCTCTTTCCATGGTAACTGTGGCAAAATTAAAACAGGTGATAGTATACCTTTAAGTCGATCGGGTCATATTAAAAGACACATCATTTGAAATTTGCCAGTTACAATTTGTAAGACTACTTTGCGTTTTGAATGTTTAAATAGTTTTTTTGCATTGTCTTATGTGAAAACCTTTACTCGGATACTTTATTTACAAATATTGACGTATTGTGCGAGGCTTGAAGAATGGCGTTGTTTTTGTCAGATAGCATTATTGAAGCCCCTAACAGAATACGATGTGCTGCTGTAATGTTTGATTTATCAGGCGTACATGTCGACTTGGATGATATAAAAAGATTACTTAGCATGACCGGTGACAAGGTCTTATCTCGGTCCTCTAAGGAATGGCTATTGTTGGCTCAATTTGAAAACAACCGTCTGGGCATTCTAACTATATGTAAATTCAGAGGTGTTATTTATGAATCTTGCCCATATAATCACATGAGTCCTATAAATCGTCTTCGCATGTGAGTAGCTGTAATACTAGTATTTGATACCATTTTCACAGTCACGGCATATATCTGTCAACCTGTCAGTGTTAGATAGTTCTCGAAAATCATTCCCCTTTGACCGTTGATGAGTTAGATTAAATGAACCGACCTGTCTTCATTTATGTCAATACCATGGATGTGATGTAGGCAATTTTAGCTGTGAGATACCGACTCGAGTGTACGGCCGGCATGAGAGAAACGGCCACGAGATTTTGTCCGGTCTCGGCTGCAACATTACCACATTCCCTCCGCCCTGTGGCTGAGGGGGAAATGAACATCATAGTATACCAGGTATCATATGTATCAGGATTTTCTAGGGGGCAAGCTGGTCGGAGAAGACCCTAATCTAGGGGTTGATAGGTGCGAATGGCATACTAAAGAGCCTTTCACTTTGCAGTATCGAATTCTGCGTACTAGATGATAGCATCTGGCCAGACAAAATCTAAGCCACGCGTGATATAGGCGAACGCGCCCTTCAGACTAGAACGTTCTATACATACCTAAATACGGGATGATGATACACTTTTCGACCCGCATTGATCGCAAATGGTGTGTGTTTACGCTTGGCCCGTACCTGTGCCCTCACCCACCTCATAAATCAAAAGTGCGATATGAACCCGTTGACCGCACGGCTGACCTCGTGTTCAAAGAATAAATAGAGTGACCACTTGCGTCATTCAACCCAATTGAGGTGATGCACAATATGCCAATCTCCTGACGATGTCAACAGTTCATAAGGGCGAGGAGCCAGTCTTAACACTCACAAAACTTTTAGCAACGACACAGTCATGCTTCTTGCAACTCTTCCTTCTATCACATTGGTTCAAGCATATAGACCCTAGAGAAAGGTAGACAATGAAAGAACTGCATATTGCAAAAGACGACCGAATCTTTTGTGCCATATGCAGACATTTGCGAGATAACGACCGTTTTGAGTTCAAACTACCTGACAAACAGCTCACTGAAATTCTACCAAAGCACACATCTTGAGATTTCAGGGGATGTTTATTCTTAGGTAAGGCAGCCTGAGGATATGCACGATATGCGGTTTTTTAAAAAACTCCATCATTTTGATCAGGATAAACCAAAGAAAACCATAGGCGTATCATATCAAAGATGTAAAAAGCTACATACAGCTGCGGGTCGAGGTATTAACAGTGGACATTGTTGTTGAATGTTTGAATGTGGTAAATTTTTATAGCGCCATGTGAAGCAACATAACCAATTTGTGAAAGATGCGATGAGCTAGCCGTGGCAAGCGAAAAACTGTAGTCAATAGCGCGCATTCCTCGCTATTTTAAGTGTAACCGGAAGAACTTATATGAACATCCGCATAGTGCACCTCCGTTCAGCGCACCGTCTGACCCAGCAGATGTGAACATCTAAATCATTTAATTAGCACGCCGTCCTTGTACCGTACCAAGCAGTAGGGAAAAAAATGAAAAACACATTATCCCTTACTGCAAGGGGTAAAGAGATTAATGCATATACACCTGATTATTAGATTGAAACTGTTGAACTGTTAGCCAATTATGTCGACGTTAACAAACGATAAATCAGGTCAACATTTCTCCACTTGGTAACTTTAAACCGTTCTGAAAGATAATTTATTTTCTCCAATTATGCAATCTATGTGGAACTGATGTTTTCCTCAAAAGCTTTATAACTTATTTATCTGATTCCTAGAAAGAAGTGTGGCCAAGTGACACCTACACCAAAAGATGTGTCGTATTATTCTCCGCCGCGACAATGTCGATTTGACTTTTCGCATTCTATTGTTTGCCACCTCAAGCACGCACTTTACTACTTCTAGAAGCGTAGTACGCGACAGTAAAATTTGTACTTGTCTGCAGACCAGTTTAAGGGTCATCATAGGTCAGTTGGTTATTGTGCACAGGTCAGGTATTATGCTATGCCAATGCTCACTTCAGAAATTGTCATGTACGGAAGCTCATTACGGCCATCGAGAAGCAACATGCCAAGAAAACTGTCCGCAAAAAATAACTGTGTTATAAAAAGTAAACATGAAATTTAATAAATTAAAGTATTGGACGAAAAAATATTCGACAGAAGAAAATAATATTTTATTTGCATATTTTTGAAGAGAAAGATAGGAACATAAACATGATATGATATGTTGTAAAACCAACGTTATGGCACCTGCAATGTGTGAACGAACTAGACTTTACTGTGATCATATAATTGGTTGTCATCACACGTGAAATACTAGGAAAGAGTGCTAGCCCGGTGAAGCACAATTAACGTTAACATCATTGTGAACTCTCTGTCCACGCTTTTTTCATGAGAGAAAATGCCGAGAGAGTTTGATCGGTTGACCTCGCTGTTAATTTTATGCAGGAAATTACAATAACAATGCTTGGTCGAATGACGCAGTGCCTTGAGGATGGGATCACCAGTGGTATATGGGGAGGAGTACCTTCCCGATGGTGATAAGTGGTGCAGATTACCGTCGCCTAGGTGACTGGCGTATACGCGTGCCAAAAGACACCTATGGTTGATTTCCTGTTGACCAGTCGGATGGCAGAGTTGCAAATACCTGGACTGAACCATTTGTTTTTTTGTGGGTGTCGGTGGTACTTTGACAATATAAGTAAAGATGCACATATATTGAGTTTATTGTCTTGTTTATGAGCGGCCAGTATTTCAAACAGCATAAATTATGTGCATTTGCCCTTGAAGGAATAAATAATTTTCGAATAAAACATCGCGAATGTAACTACATTCCTTAAGCTCGACGTACACTTAAGTGCCCCAAAGAACCATGAAATCGCCCGACTTTCGATTGAAGAGATGAGTTTTGCCAAACCGCGTATACAGAAAAGTGGCCGATGACTTTATTTTTAGGATCATAGACAGTATAGCGAGATGTAAAAAATGTGAAACAGGCTCCCCACCTAACTATCCTAAATGTTTTTGTGTCGAGTTTGTGTTTGATTCGTTTCGAAAATGTGTTCCTACATTCTTATCCGATTGTTTGTGTTAATGAAATGTTTGTTTCGCTTTGGATATTTGTAGAGAAGTTTGGATTAGTGTGTACGGTAATGTTTTGTTTGTGTGGGGAAAGCTTATGGCGAGACGCAGCCGGACCTATGTTGTTACAAAAGTTGATAGAGTCGCCCTTTGACGCTTGCGTTTCGAAACCCGAGTGTGGTTTCTCATCAGTCGCAGTGTAGATTCTTTCCTTAGTTTGTGTTTGTGAAAATTTATTTTAATGCATTTTAGTGGTCTTGCTTTCGGATTAGCGGGGCAAGTATATTAATTTTGGTCACGTTGTGAGTCCGTTTGGTGGTTCGGTTTGTTTGTTCTATATTTCTTACTTCGGTAAATTTTGTTTTGACTGGTGTGTCTTTTAGATTTTTGCGGAGGTTTGTGAATTTTTAGGCAATAAGTACCACTGCGGGGTACGGATTTTGTTTATTGGATCAAGATACTTACAAGTATCCTGGTTGATGTGCTTGTTCTCGTACATTTTAATTAATAGTTCGTTTACTTTGTTTACTGTTTGTTCTGGCTTGTTGTGTATAATACTGAGTGTTACGTAATTGCCTTTCGCATTCGAGTACGTAATCGTTTGTGTTGACAATAACGAAAAACCGACCCTTTCGAAGAGTTATTTTCCCAAAATTTGTCCAATGTTTGCAAGCTGGTTTATCGCGATTCTTTTGGCACGCGACATGTTTTGTTTCCTTGTTTGAAAGGGTATCTCTAGAAGTGCGAGTTTAGAAGCTTCAGATAGCTTTCAAGTTTTTGTTTTTTTGTTGTTCGTGGAGTCCAATTTGACTTTTCTTTGAATTGGTGTTGTTGCGATTGTTTGTGTCTCACGATGTAGCGTAGTCATATTATACGACTTTATTTGTTGAAATCCTGAGGTGGTTTTATTCTGTTTGGTTTTGTTGGTGTCCGAATGAATTTTAAGGCTTTTGCCTAGTACTATTTTTCGGAGTTTCATAGTTTGAGCGATGATAGGTTGTTGTGAATTTCATGTTGTTGTCGGCTTTTCTTTGGAAATAGCTGATTTATTTCCACGGCCATGTTTTCTGTTACGTTACTGTGATTGTTTATTTTGTATTTAATGTTGTGTTTCAGTTGTTTGTTATGTGTACGATTTTGTTATTTCTTTTAAGTGTTTGTATGTTCTATGTCATTTATCGTATTTTTGGTAGTTCCCTTTTGGAGTATTTGGTGGCCCTGAAAAGGGCCGCTTGGTATGGGTTTTTGTTAGCGCTTGGCGCGTTTGTTTTGGCGATGAGCCTAGCTTTTTTATGCTTCTTTTCGCCGATTCGATGTGCTTGGTGAGTGGGTGCTTGCCGCCTTCTTGTCACTGTGTGTGCGTACATGGACAGTCTGCATAGCCCTTGAATGTGGTCTCGATTTTGATCAAACTTACAATTTAGGAGTATATATCAAAACTGATAAATGATTTATGTGATTACTGTAGCTATAGATAGGCTACATTCAGGACGGGCAGCGCCCGGGGGTAGCGACGGGCAGTAATTAGTAGGCAAAACAGGTGGTTTTCACCGTGGGCAGAACTCGGTGCAATGATACTGAACTAAGCCTGTCACCTTGAAGGTGAAACAAGGACTTCAAACACACGACGGTACAAACAACACCACAAGTGAAACGTACACATAGAAATACACGCGTTCCTACGTTGTGCCCACCCGGGCCACGCGATTAAAATATGACTGATACTGCTGGATAGTGTTAATTGGGTCGGTAAACAGTCAATTAATAGTTTAATTGACTACCTGGGTGATTGGCAGGTCGTGTCCAACGACGCATATGCAAAGCAGGCCAAAAGACAAAAGCCCCCAAAGTTATTGACAGCTGGCCAGGGGTCACCATGAATACGTAATGAAGCTTCACTACGCAGAAACTGCGTAGTCAAGCCCTTCTTAACCGGTCAAACTCTCTCGGCATTTTCCGGCATGTTCATTCCTTACGTTGTTGGGTACTATACAATCTTTCCATCGAATGAATACATTTTTTGTTTTGGAAGACGAAAAACATGATTCACAAGATAAACATTCGTTGGTGGCCTTAATGAGACCCGTACTTTTGCAAGCAGTTTACTATATAATATAAGCGTAAGCACAGCATTGAAGCCAAGCGTTCAACAGCTACCTATTATTTTTCCGCCAGCCACAGTTAATATACACGTTTCTCAGCTGCAAGAAATCTGCAAACATGTCCGAGGGCGAACTGGAACTACCTTGGAGGTTGAGCTACTTTGTTGAGCCGGGCTATCTCTTGCCCGTAATCATGGGTGAAGACAACCTGAAGAACACCATGCAGAAATTCGAAGTGAGGGACGACGATGTATTCTTAGTAACCTACCCAAAAGCTGGTAAGTTGTGAAATAAGTTAAGGTAGAATGTGCCTCGGGGGACTCTTAAAGGTTTACAATTCTTTTCTGATCTACCACTTGTAGGAGGTTCATTTTAAAGCTCTTGGAATAAGAAAAATCTTCACCATCTTAGTTTTTCGAAAATCTAACATTTCTTCATAAAGTAAACAGGAATGGCGGCCATTTTGGATTTCAAATACATGTAAGCTTATCGGTAAATGTTAGGTTATTTGTTTCTCCAAGTCAAAATATTGCATCCTTGATTTTTATTCTTGATTTTGGGAAAGAATAGTTGCGAGTTTCATCGAGGAAAGTTTGAGCAAAAGTTCCAAGTCTTTCACTTTCGAGGCGCGTACTACTTTAAAGTTCGCACCTCGAATTTGAGAGATTTAAACTTTTTCTCGAACTTAACCCCAGCAAACTTTCAACCATTCTCTTTCTAAATCAAGAATCCCCTTGCAAATTTAGGTACTGGACGAAAATTGTATCACAAGAACTTGAAATTTGAAATTCAAAATGACCGCCATTTCGGTATTAACCGTACAAAAACGTTAATATTGCGATTTACAACTGGCGGACATATTACCTTACTCAACGCGTCTGCAGATGATATAAAATAGGTCACAGGGAGTGAGATATGGTCACTCTCTCTCAGGCGACGTTAATTTATGGTTATATCAGTTGACGTCCGCGTCGAAGATAGTCTCGCTTTATTATTTGGAACATTTCTGGTCTCTTGGTTTGCAATTGTCGATACAGTTGATACTGTACTTATCGCCACGTAGAGCGGTCCTGAATTTAAGTCTGGCTATGAAGTCTGGTTATATTCTTGTTCCATTGCATATGAGTACTCAGAGAGAGACGATTTCCCAGCATTTTCCATACCAAAATAACAGGTGGCTTCATGATATCCCGGCTGGTATATCCGAGATAAAATATCTCCTGCAAGCTCTTCATAACATTTTATAGTATTTCATTTAGTATTCCAAGGATGATGGAAGCACAGGCAGAATATGTCTTGTCTCGTGTTTTATGGAACATTGTCATGCACGTATCTTTACACTCAATACAATACAGATCATTTCAGTTGTGCGTGTTGAGACTTCGACCCCAGAGGGCGCACTGACCGGCTCGACATTCGTTGGTCGGCCACGGCTAAAATTCAATTTGACAACATCGGTGGATTGTACTTCCGTTGATCTTCATCGAACGATAAACAGTTCAATAAATCCAAAAAGAATATTTTAGCATTTACAAGTTTTAATGTCTTTGCAAGCGCCAATATGCCTGACGACCAGATCTGTTTCCCCCACAAGGCACAAACTGGACCTGTGAGATCATCGACGCCATCCAACACGTCGACAATCTGGAGGTGCTCAAGACAAGATCCCTGATTGAGAAAACCCCACTTATGGAACTTGGTCCGAGTATCCATCCCGAGATAATCGCAGAAGGTGTTGCTGACGTACCGTCAATTTTAGAGGCGATCCATGCTCCATCACCGTCCCCTCGGAAGCTCCCAACACATCTCCTGCCCAAGTTCCTTCCTCCCCAGCTATTCACAAAAAAGCCAAAGGTATGTCAGACGTCGTCTTTCTTCCAATCCCTTGGCTGATTTCACAAAAATTCTCCTTACAACGTTCGTCATCGTAGGACCTGACTGAAATAAGCAAAGTATATGACATATGTATTTGTATTGCATCATTTTGCACAAGCGCATGCGCTATTTTAGGGGCTGCATTGGTGAAGATATTATTTGGAAACCAGGACACAGCATCGATGACTCTCTGTTAGGGCTAGTAGCTGAAATATTTGATGATTTTTCATTATTTTTGTTATGAATACCAACTCCCCGAAGCATGTTGAGATGCGCACTTTAAATCGGCCAGAATTCACTTGTCGACAATAACCATGCTGCAGTCTACACATGTACACGCTGAGTTGACAAGCAAAATACTTCAATATCTTAACATGCTTTGGGGAGCAGAACAATAAACTGTACTTGACATTGGAAACAAAACTATTGGAAAAAATCATCACCTTTAATGAGAGGATTGGTCAAACAGAACATGAGGGACAAGTTCGCCATTACTCACAGGACTGTGGTCAACTTTTGATTTGAAGAACGAACGACATTCTGAATTCACACACCGGTTCACACCGCTTAGCTATAATATCTCTTGACTCACAGAGCTCTTCTTTATCATTCCAGACAATATTTGTTGACAGAAACCCTAAAGATTGCATAGTCTCGCTCTTCGGCTGGCACGAGTCGACACGTTTCTTGGCACGAGTTGAGTGGGACCATTTCTTCGATGCGTACCTGAAAGGGCTCAGTAAGTTAACGCTGATGTACAATGTTTCCTTTTTCAAGTTCAATATCTGAATGTGCTTCCTGAACAAAATCGAAATATCAAATATTCGGCAAGACTTTCCGACAAAATGGCGCTGATAAATTGTCAAAACTTAGTGCACATACCTGACACAAAGTGAAACCGTTGGCAATGATCACATAGCATGATTGTGTTGACTATTGGAATATTCGGTATTGCATGCAACTTGCCGCCAGTCAAAACAGAATTATACAGGGAGTAACTGCCATAGGTGATTCCAAATGGCCCTTCCATTATCGTTCAAAACATTTTGCTCTGTTCTACGATTGAGTAGTAGATCATGCCGGAAAATGCCGAGAGAGTTTGACCGGTTAAGAAGGGCTTGACTACGCAGTTTCTGCGTAGTGAAGCTTCATTACGTATTCATGGTGACCCCTGGCCAGCTGTCAATAACTTTGGGGGCTTTTGTCTTTTGGCCTGCTTTGCATATGCGTCGTTGGACACGACCTGCCAATCACCCAGGTAGTCAATTAAACTATTAATTGACTGTTTACCGACCCAATTAACACTATCCAGCAGTATCAGTCATATTTTAATCGCGTGGCCCGGGTGGGCACAACGTAGGAACGCGTGTATTTCTATGTGTACGTTTCACTTGTGGTGTTGTTTGTACCGTCGTGTGTTTGAAGTCCTTGTTTCACCTTCAAGGTGACAGGCTTAGTTCAGTATCACTGCACCGAGTTCTGCCCACGGTGAAAACCACCTGTTTTGCCTACTAATTACTGCCCGTCGCTGCCCCCGGGCGCTGCCCGTCCTGAATGTAGCCTATCTATAGCTACAGTAATCACATAAATCATTTATCAGTTTTGATATATACTCCTAAATTGTAAGTTTGATCAAAATCGAGACCACATTCAAGGGCTATGCAGACTGTCCATGTACGCACACACAGTGACAAGAAGGCGGCAAGCACCCACTCACCAAGCACATCGAATCGGCGAAAAGAAGCATAAAAAGCTAGGCTTATCGCCAAAACAAACGCGCCAAGCGCTAACAAAAACCCATACCAAGCGGCCCTTTTCAGGGCCACAAATACTCCAAAAAGGGAACTACCAAAAAATACGATAAAATGACATAGAACACACAAACACTTAAAAGAAATAACAAAATCGTACACATAACAAACAACTGAAACAGAACATTAAATACAAATAAATAATCACAGTAACGTAACAGAAAACATGGCCGTGGAAATAAATCAGCTATTTCCAAAGAAAAGCCGACAACAAAATGAAATTCACAACAACCTATCATCGCTCAAACTATGAAACTCCGAAAAATAGTACTAGGCAAAAGCCTTAAAATTCATTCGGACACCAACAAAACCAAACAGAATAAAACCACCTCAGGATTTCAACAAATAAAGTCGTATAATATGACTACGCTACATCGTGAGACACAAACAATCGCAACAACACCAATTCAAAGAAAAGTCAAATTGGACTCCACGAACAACAAAAAAACAAAAACTTGAAAGCTACCTGAAGCTTCTAAACTCGCACTTCTAGAGATACCCTTTCAAACAAGGAAACCAAACATGTCGCGTGCCAAAAGAATCGCGATAAACCAGCTTGCAAACATTGGACAAATTTTGGGAAAATAACCCTTCGACAAGGGTCGGTTTTTCGTTATTGTCAACACAAACGATTACGTACTCGAATGCGAAAGGCAATTACGTAACACTCAGTATTATACACAACAAGCCAGAACAAACAGTAAACAAAGTAAACGAACTATTAATTAAAATGTACGAGAACAAGCACATCAACCAGGATACTTGTAAGTATCTTGATCCAATAAACATAAAATCCGTACCCCGCAGTGGTACTTATTGCCTAAAAATTCACAAACCTCCGCAAAAATCTAAAAGACACACCAGTCAAAACAAAATTTACCGAAGTAAAGAAATATAGAACAAACAAACCGAACCACCAAACGGACTCACAACGTGACCAAAATTAATATACTTGCCTCGCTAATCCGAAAGCAAGACCACTAAAATGCATTAAAATAAATTTTCACAAACACAAACTAAGGAAAGAATCTACACTGCGACTGATGAGAAACCACACTCGGGTTTCGAAACGCAAGCGTCAAAGGGCGACTCTATCAACTTTTGTAACAACATAGGTCCGGCTGCGTCTCGCCATAAGCTTTCCCCACACAAACAAAACATTACCGTACACACTAATCCAAACTTCTCTACAAATATCCAAAGCGAAACAAACATTTCATTAACACAAACAATCGGATAAGAATGTAGGAACACATTTTCGAAACGAATCAAACACAAACTCGACACAAAAACATTTAGGATAGTTAGGTGGGGAGCCTGTTTCACATTTTTTACATCTCGCTATACTGTCTATGATTCTAAAATAAAGTCATCGGCCACTTTTTCTGTATACGCGGTTTGGCAAAACTCATCTCTTCAATCGAAAGTCGGGCGATTTCATGGTTCTTTGGGGCACTTAAGTGTACGTCGAGCTTAAGGAATGTAGTTACATTCGCGATGTTTTATTCGAAAATTATTTATTCCTTCAAGGGCAAATGCACATAATTTATGCTGTTTGAAATACTGGCCGCTCATAAACAAGACAATAAACTCAATATATGTGCATCTTTACTTATATTGTCAAAGTACCACCGACACCCACAAAAAACAAATGGTTCAGTCCAGGTATTTGCAACTCTGCCATCCGACTGGTCAACAGGAAATCAACCATAGGTGTCTTTTGGCACGCGTATACGCCAGTCACCTAGGCGACGGTAATCTGCACCACTTATCACCATCGGGAAGGTACTCCTCCCCATATACCACTGGTGATCCCACCCTCAAGGCACTGCGTCATTCGACCAAGCATTGTTATTGTAATTTCCTGCATAAAATTAACAGCGAGGTCAACCGGTCAAACTCTCTCGGCATTTTCTCTCATGTTTTTTTGGGGTTAGTTTGAGAGTCAATTCAGTTGATCTCCAAAATACTTATTTTCTGAGGCTGAACTTAACAACAAAAGAGCCATCATTATCATCTAGATTCTAGATGGAATAATATGAATAAAATTAAAGTTAAAATCTTGCACATTTGACAAGACTAACCGTAAATTCAAACTTGGCCGTAATGTGCTAAATCATGCGTATGCATACAGTTGTCTCGCAATATCTGCAAATTTTGGAAATGGATAAATCAAGTCACCAAGTTTTGTCAAGTTTAACAAAAGTTTATACCAACTTCTTGTTCTACATATATGTTTCTTTTGTTTCACTCCGTTTCATACATTAAAAAGATATCATAAGATAAGACCTTTGTACTTACAGCGGAATACGGACCATACCCAGAATTCATAAAAGCATGGTATCCTTACAAGGACGAACCTTGGTTTTTGTGGACTCGATATGAGGAATTGAAAAAGGTAGAATCGTTAGCTTTTTTCAAACGGTGAAAACTGTCAATATATTTGTGATGTATGTCAATATGTCTTTGTGAGTACCTACCTACCTATCTGCCTGCCTGCCTGCCTACACACACATACGTACATAGATACAGATAGATAGATAGATAGATAGATGGATAGATATGTAGATAGATAGATAGATAGATAGATAGATAGATAGATAGAAAGACAGATACATACATACATACATACATACATACATACATACATACATACGTACATACGTACATACGTACGTACATACATACATACATACATACATACATACATACATACATACATACATACATACATACATACATACATACATACATACATACATACATACATACTTGGTGTCAAACGGAGAGTGTAACATTAATAAGAGGTGTTTAATGCCGTGCTCTGTTAGGTTTAGTTTAGGTTGTTAGTTATAAGTAAATATGCACTTATTGCTGACGTCACTCTTCTTTTCTGCCAGAAACTTTAGAAACTTTTTCCTTTGATAAATGACACAGTGGTTACGATGAACCCGATTTTCAAGAATTTAAAGAATTTCACAGAATTTTAGAAAGATTTTAAGAATTTGAATCAGGTCAGAGGTACGACATATATCGGTAACAGATCGAATTGATTTTCCATCTAGGATCCAAAAGGCTCTATAAAGAAGATTGCCGAGTTCTTAGGTAAGAATCTGACAGAAGAACAGCTGAATGAAATTGTTCGCATCACCGGCTTTGAATACATGAAGAAAGCAAACGAGAACGTCAAGGGACGAGAGTTCATCCTGCGCCCAGAAGGAGTTTGGCAGAGGAAAGGTAAGTGATACAAGGTTGCAGAAATTGCACTTGTGACCCCGCGATCGGCTGTGTCAAAGTGTGTGCAATTATTGTGGAACATCCTAGTCAGATAGAATGCACCTCGGGGGCAGATATCCAGAATCGAACATTTTTTCAATACTTTTCTGCTCTAACACTTGTGGAGGACTCGTTTTATAGCTCATGGGGTAAGAAAAATGTTCACCGTTTTAGGTTTTTAAAAATCGAAAATTATTTATTCGTCCTGAGTCAACTCTAAAGATGGCGGCCAAATTCGGTACATGTTACTTAATTTGTTTCTCTTGTACCAAGTGTTTCAGGGTGACCCATAATTTTTACCGTTAATTTTGAAAGAGAAAGATATAAAGATTCGGGCAAAAGTTAAAGTCTTTCTCTGTCGAGGCGCATACTGTACCTTAACACAATGTAAGGTACATATATTTTGGCTCCCGAAATCACAAAATTCGTCGATTGTTGTCAGCTTTCGCAGAACAAATTTTACGAGAAAATATAAACTTTTCACCCTCCTGTCTTTGTGGGGATAGAATTGTGACTTTTTCGCGTTATTGGCACATCGAGTTTGCATGCCTAGGCAGCAATTTTATATTATTATATAATTTTTATTGTATACCGGTAAAACTTATATATAATTGGCTCATACAAATCCAAGATTTGCACAGTGAACTTGATTTTACTTCGTGATTATGAGAGAGAGCACTAAAGTTTCCATCAGTAAAATATAAGCAGTTTTCACAACCTTTTTAGCTGTAAGCTCCTTTTCATAGACACTTAAGGGGTTTAAGGTCTTTACGAATTGACTGCTTGCAATGATTAAGTTCCAGTACATAAAATCACCACTTCATCATGCATAATACACAGACAAACTTATGTCCTCCATTCTGCATTTCCTCCCATCAGGCGTTGTAGGAGGCTGGAAAGGCTGGTTCACCGTCGCTCAGAACGAGGCGTTCGAGAAACAGTACAATGAGCGCATGAAGGAGTACGGACTCGAACACCTGAAATATAAATTTTGAACATATAGATAAAAATGTGGTAGTGGATATTGTTAGCGCTAGGGTTAGGCTGACAGAGCTGCATCAGGCTTATTTTTGTCAAATGACTGTAGGTATTTTTACAGTCCATACTTATCTCAATTAAATACTGTATATCTGCCAATCTAAATGAACTAACAAATCTGGATCTAAAACTGATACAGTGCGTTTCACCTAGGTACCGCAACTCTGCGTATGAGACGGACACAATCCACGTACAAAACAAACGATAAGCTTGGGTATCACGACACATTTCAAAGCCACCGGCTCATTGATTAATTACAGTAAACCAGCATGGGGCAGCCGCTCTGTCTAGACTGAGAGATACACTTGATCTACATTGTATTGCTTTTTTAGTTAGTTTCTGTTGAGAATACCTTCACCTCTTAAACTCTTAGCTGAAATTGTAAAAGAAGCAGTTACATTGTAGATCAAGTCTAGTCAACTGTTTATCTCTCAGTCCAGACAACGGCTGCCCCATGCTGGTTTACTTTCATTAATCGACGAGTCGGTGACTTTGAAATGTGTCCGTGATACCCAAGCTAATCGTGTGTTTTGTACGTGGATTGTGTCCGTCTCAAACGCTGAGTTGCGGTACTTAGGTGAAATGCACTGTAGGAAGAAAGTTTCTGGAAACTCCGACAATGAAGATGACGAAAATGGCTCAGGCGCATCGGCTTCTCATTTGTCTTGCTGTCGATAGAACCTAGGCACACCGCTGATTTATGAATTCTGGCATATAAATTTACTACATCCATTTTAGCAACTCTGCATAAGATTGTCACGACTCGTTTGCAGTGCTGATTATGTGAAACTGGTTTGTATCAAATTTCACATACTCTTGAATAAAATTTGTGTTATATGACAGTGCTCGTACGCTTGCCGGCTTATTTCCTTACGTTTATAATTTTTATTTTTCATTTTCATGCGGAGACTTTATAGGAAAATGAATAATATTAAAAAATGTACACTTAAATGATCTTTGATGCCTGTGTTCTTCGCAAAGAACTTGACATCATAAGGATACGTCCTGTTTGGGAATAGGTCTGAACCGGTTCCGACTGCTTTGAATCTTTGACTTAAACTGGTTCAAACTGGTCCAAACTGGTTAGGAGTGCCAGAGCGGGACATATCCCTCTACTTTTGAGACAACAGTGTAACGCATTTTATACTGTGTGCATGATATTGTCTATATTTGAATTGTTCACACCATAAGCTTTGTAAACTTTTAATAAAAACGGCATCTTTATAAAATATCCGGTCTCCGCGTCCAACTCTTTCAGATCTCCTGTACGGTATCTGGCAAATGCCGATACCAAACTTGTAACGATCTCAGATGGTTGAACATTCTACGTATTGTCTTAATAATCTAACACAGATTTGGTCGTATCCCAACCATTAACGCCCACCCAAGTAGTTTAACTATACTTCACCATTCACTACTATGAGGCAACAAGAAATATGTATTTAAACCTTAAAGTGGTAAAATGTTAGAAGATCTGTTCTAGGAATTACATCTCCTTTTGCAATTGCTTTCAATGGATTTTTCATTACTTTTGTTCTGTCAGTAAACCATAGCGTAATATTCTATTCCAAAAACTAGGTAGAAATTCCTTATGTTCAATTTACAAGTAAAATACTCGGCCAAATAAGTAAATTACCCTGCCGCCACTTAAATTTTACGTGTACAGTATATACTTGTTCCGACAATTTTACTAATACATCCGACGAGCAAAACGATGACCCTCCCTTTGGCAAAAGACAATCCTTTTGGCACATTGATCAATTGTTTATCATTGAGCGGACGAGTATTTCACATATTTACACACACGCCCTCTACATACAACCTGAAATGTTCAAGACAAATGTTTGTTTGTTTGTTTGCTGGTTGGTTTGTTGGTTTTGGGCTTTTGGTTGTCATGGAGTACAATGCCGACGTTTAACAGAAATGATCACAAATCTAACGTAAAATAACTTTTATGACAGATGTGTCTATTACGTCTTTGCCTGTTGATCAGACAATTTACATACATTTACAAATATGACGTGGATTTTATGTTCCTAAAGGTCATAAAATGTTATATTATCCACATCACTAAAGATTCCAAATTGGTGGAAGTGGAATTTCACCGAGCCATGAGGGGATTAGTCGAACTTAATGCGAATGTTTACACACTCCAGGTAGTGTTGGTATTCTGTTAAGGCCTAAACCAAAGAACACAATTGGAACTAATTTTGGATAATTCATGATGAAGTAAGGTATTTTAATCTGCAAATGTAAGCTAATCTGCTTTTCCTTTTATAAATAACAATTGTAATTTTGTAACTTTCAGCTATATGGCACCTAGCACTTTTGAGAAATTTAAAAAATATGTAGAGCCAGTATCCAAAATTAGTTCCAATAGTGTTAAAGTCACAACTTGGAAAATAGCGCCAGAAACTGAAATACGACTGACATATTGAGTTGAAGGTTACTGATGAAACTTGGTGAAATCTATGGTGGATGATTAATGTTTAAGTTGAGAAGTGCATGAGGAGTCTATTAAAATGTATTGTGGACTAAGCTTTGTAAAGAAAGAGAATATACATGCCAGGAAATGCCAAGACGATTTGACCGGTTGACCTCGCTGTTAATTTTATGCAGGAAATTACAATAACAATGCTTGGTCGAATGACGTAGTGCCTTGAGGGCCGGATCGCCAGTGGTATAGGGGAGGATTACCTTCCCATTGGTGATAAGTGGTGCGGATTACCGTCGCCTAGGTGACTGGCGTATACGCGTGCCAAAAGACACCGTCCCCGTCTCGGGGCTGTTCTCGGAGCGGGACCGTTTTCTCTGGTTTTCCGTCAATGTTTTCCACCATGGACAAATGGTAACAACACTGAACAAAAACCTAAATTATCTGCTTGTCAACCCAGTTTGTGTCAGTGCCGCCGGTCACGCGCACCACCCAAAAGTTTGACCGTCACTTAATATCGAACAGTATTCAAAGAAACGGTCCTACTAATTACTGCCGTCCCTGCCCGTCATTCTTCTAGCACTGCCCGTCACGAAATTGGCCTTTTCAATACAGTAATAGGTCGATATCTTAATATTCCACAACATTTACTTGTGATATAAACTTATAAAATCATAGTCCAGGGCCCCAAACCGCCGATCGATTTACGACCCGATAGTTATGCCGCTGACGCTGATATTCACCGGTGGTTGCCTGTGTGTGCGTACATGGACAGTCTGCATAGCCCTTGAATGTGGTCTCGGTTTTGATCAAACTTACAATTGAGGAGTATATATCAAAACTGATAAATGATTTATGTTTTCACATGGATTCACAAAAAGTTTCGCCCCGGTTTTCATTTTTGGCCTTGGAATTCCATCAACCCACCCTTTGCAGAGCAGTAAGCTTATGGGGCAAGTAAACATGGATGCGCCGGTGCGATTCAACGATCAACCTGTATATAGGATCGAAAGTCAACAATTTTATGGCTCGGACTATGATTTTACAAGTTTATATAAAAAGTATAAGGCGCAGGGTATTATATATTGACTGATTACTGTAGCTATGATGGGCTACATTCAGGACGGGCAGCTACGGGCAGTAATTAGTAGGCAAAACAGGTGGTTTTCACCGTGGGCAGAACTCGGTGCAATGATACTGAACATTAATAGTAAGCCTGTCACCTTGAAGGTAATGCTGTAGGTGAAACAAGGACTTCAAACGCACGATGGTACATACAACACCACAAGTGAAACGTACACATAGAAATACACGTGTTCCTACGTTGTGCCCACCCGGGCCACGCGATTAAAATATGACTGATACTGCTGGATAGTGTTAATTGGGTCGGTAAACAGTCAATTAATAGTTTAATTGACTACCTGGGTGATTGGCAGGTCGTGTCCAACGACGCATATGCAAAGCAGGCCGAAAGACAAAAGCCCCCAAAGATATTGACAGCTGGCCAGGGGTCACCATGAATACGTAATGACGCTTCACTACGCAGAAACTGCGTAGTCAAGCCCTTCTTAACCGGTTAAATCCTCTAGGCATTTTCCCTCATGTTTTAAAATTGGAAATTTCGAAATAAAGAAAATAAAGGTTGAGGTTGATGAGTCTATGCGTTATGAAGTTCAAATTTTTCCTCTTAGATAAGTCAAGTGAAACACAAGAAACACTGCATGATATTTAATTTTTCAGCTAAGTGATGTTTTGGGATGTTTACTGCAAAGTGCAAATGGAGGAAATTCATCAACGACCTGAGGCATCTATTCTCATTATACCTCTGCTGATTGACCATCATACACGGCTGTGTGAAAGAATTGTCCCCAAGTTTTATTATTAGGCAAACAGTTACTGCAGAGTTAGCAAATAATCAATTAGATCAATCAACTAGGATTTGTTTTTCTTTGACAACTTAGGCCTTTTGAAATAATTTCGCTGATGCAAAAACTTCAAAGTAGTGCCATAAAGTCTTCCTTTGCCTTTTTCGTGACTAGAGTCCCTTTGTGTAATCAACACGATGAATTCAAATGTTAGTATTAAGCACCAGAACGATCAAAATAATTTTATCTTTACTTTGAAAGTTTGTATGTGTGAAATAGAGTGATATTTCTAATGGACACATGTTAGTATCCCACCTCTGGAACAAGACAAAGCAACAAAGTTACAAAGTAGCAGCATTGATAACAAATACTACATGTCTATTCGTGATTACTGCATGATTACATATCTTTAGATTAAATCGAGTGTTACTTATTACCTATTTCTGCTTCAGTACCACATAATGTTTAAAGCAGTTTTCAAATTACATTATATTTTTTCATCTTTTTTATTTGCTCAGATATCAACCATGCCATGCTATCTGTTCAGTCAACATGTGAATTAATTACGTGATCTCATGTACACACAAGTATTCCTGCCAAAATAATCGTTAGTTTGGGTACAATCCACTTCAGAAATGAGTTAATTACCTTCAGCTATCAGACCGGCAGATTTGTTTCTCACTATAGTGATACACCTCGCTGAAAAGCTACATATGCCGAATAGGCAAATGCATATTAATGGTAACTTTGATAAAATATTTATATTGAACTCGTTTGGAACTAATTTGGGATAATTGGATGGTGAAGTAATGTCGATATAATCTGCAAATGTAACCTCATCTGCTTTTCTTTTTGAGTTACACACTTGTTTTATGAATAGTTTGTAATATTGCAACATTCAGCTATACGGCACCTAAAACTTTTGAGAAATTTGAAAATTATAAAGATCCAATTATCCCGAATTAGTTCCAATCTTTTCATTGTAGCTGCAAGTGATTGGGGTTCATCATCTCTTGATTTTGATCTTGAGATAATAGCTAGTAATTAATGATTACTTTGCTCAGCATAGCTATTTGCACAGTTTTGTTACTGCATAATTATATGACGGTAGAATGGGCCACGGAGACAGATATTCAGACTCTCAAACCTTTACAATTTCTCTTCTGATCTACCACTTGACGGGGCTCAATTTACAGCTCTTGGTGCAATGAAAATCTTCATCGTCTTAGTTTTATTAGTTTTTCGAAAATCGAAAAAATTCTGTCTTCTCCATACAGTTTACACAGGGATGGCAGCCATTTTGAATTTCAGATATCGCTAAATTTTATATCATTTGTTTTTCTAGTACCAATATTTTTATTTCTGAGGTCCTGATGGCAGGGATAGGAAACCAAAATATTTTCAGATTCCCCTATCACAAGTGTAAACTGTTCGAATCCCCCTCCATCGCCAACAACTTTCAAATCCCCATGAATTCCTCCACACACATCCAGCCAGTATTTGTCAATGCAACCCACAGACAAGGGTCTGTGTACAACTGTACTTGGTGCGCCACTAGTGGTCGGAAAGTGTGATGTGTTCACTGGTAGATCAAAGTTGCCTCGTATTGGTAAGTTGATTGACATGTCAGCAAAGGTGCAACAAACGCTCTGTCGTCTGACTCATGATTCGCCCCTCCTGTAGGTCGAAAGCAATAAATTCATCCCAGATAACCAAATTGACCGTACTTGTTGAATAGCGTGTAACACTCGTGAAGCGCTGCTACCGACAAATTGTGACCTTTTAACATTTCGGCGCTAAAGCTTGATTTACAGGGCGCCGTCGCGATATTATGCCCTTAATTGTGCGTCGACAGACTGACATGAAAAAGGTTTTCAAAAAACTGCACACTCAGCCCTAGGTTTTTCGTCCACTTCGACCACAACTTCATGGACTACCTCGTGAGTACACTGGCCCAATGTGGTGCAAGTTACTCCGTCGGTTATCCTGCTTCCGCGAAAGTCTCTTGAATGGATGACCTGCACAGTGCAAAATACAATGGACTGAAAGATGCAGTTGTGTTTGGGTCTGTGGTAACAACTGACTAAGACCCATAAATGACTGAATATAGAAATATCAACTGACTGTTAGGTTTTTTATCCGCACAAAGAATGTTGCGAAAACACTCTCCACTGTGCATCTGAAAACCACATCCGCTGAAACCACGAAGACTCGCTGCATATTTAGAGTCAAAGCATTACAAATTTAAAGTAGATGTTTACAGAGAACAGCAAACACGCCACACTTATCGACAACAATATTAACCTCTATGTGTACCGTCTATTTGTGTCTGGCGTTTAATAACTTCAATTGAACACACCTCTGTTCAAGTACGTCAACATATACATCTCTGAGTACATGATTTAATCATAGACAGTAAGGCCTACCGTCTGTACATGATTTGATAAGGCTGCATTATGCATAATGCCCTCAAAACATTGCAACGCCTCCTTTATATGATCAAAAATTTTCAAATCTTCCACTACCGTATGGCCAAACATTTAAAGCCAACAAACGTGAACTGCAATTTTGATATCTTTTCTGTAGTACCAGTACAGTACTTTTGCTCTTTTGTATCTACTCCAATATTTTTTTTTGCACCCTGTTCTGTTGAAATATCTAGTATTCAGCTTATCGAGCCAACCTGCATAAGCTTATGTGTGATGTATACTTACATTGCTGGCAATTGCATTTTAGTCTAGCCATAAAATGATATGTCAATATATGATATTATATGCCAATTCCACTGCTGCATATTCATACTCAGGCTGTGTTAACGAGCATAAATCATTTTAAGACAATTAAGTGATTCATCTGACAAATTGTTCATGTTTGTGTGATATCAGGCAATAACCTGGCAATGCTCAGGGAGTTTGCACATTTATTTGCTGGATTATTGTCAAAAATATCAAACAGTGTTCTGATTTAATTATCTGAGATCATTAACATCTTCCAGTCATTTTTTAAAAGTTAGTTTCCTAATCATTTACAAGATCTGCCATCAGTGTCTAACATTGTTTATCAGATAGCCATATTTCAGAAATGATGATTTTCATTCCTCTTTTCAATACATTCTGTTGTCGCAGTCATGCTGCCTTGGTCAGCTAGATTTCATTGTGCCGTCTTATTTTACACCACCCTGTCTTAGATCTCAGACCGCATATTTGGCAAAGTTGTCATCACTCTAATACATTGAAACGAGGAGATCGACCTTTCACTGCTAAATATTTGACGACCAACTTTGTATCAGTAACCTTTTCCCGCCATATGCTAATTATTCACTTAAAAGGGTGCAGCTCCGTGCGTGTGTCGACAGGTTACTTGTGAACTGCTCCAGCGATGCCAGCTCGAGTGCTTATGCTTGAATGTTCTGTGTAATGCATTATTGTAATGTACCTTGGTTGACTAGAAGCTGGTACTTATCTCGGTGGTTTTATCAACTTTGGGATATCTTCATTTCGTTTGGTTTTTTTTTTCCTTTACGTATTTGCCAAATCCTTGTGAAAAAGTATTTGTCTCTGTCTCTTTCAACAAAACACAACCCAAAATGATCTGTTCCATGTCCTAAAAACACACCAATCACAGCATTTCATCTCAACTTTCCTGCAGGCCATGTCATTTTTACTCTCAATAACAAACGTCGCTTTGCTTATGCATCACCATCACAGAGAACGTATACATCTCTTGGTGCTCTCCCGTCCGAATGCGATTACAACATAAACAGTCGAGTGTCGAAGTCTTCTGCTCTACTGCCTATGATTAAAGGCCCCTAGCGATACCAAAATTTGATACGTAAACGGAGGAGGAGATTAAACAGCGAGCACATTGTCGCGATCACTTTTCGCCTTGTTCATTAACAAACCAGATCGATATCGTAGTTTTGTTTGATGATGCATGTACTGGTTTGGATTTCAGAGCACATTTTGTTGTAATTTAATCGAACACATTAAAAATATCCTGACATTGTCAGGCACTATAACATACTTCAATATACACGCAAAGGATGGAAGCTGCATCTGCCCATGTTTTTGGTAACTTTTCCCCTAATCTGAGATCACTGCACTTATACACTTACCAAGCATTCAACATAGCATACGACTTTATGAACACCAACAAAAACAAATAAAGGTCTAAAGAAGTTACTATAAATGAAAAATAAAAACTATTACAGTAGTTGTTGTGATGGAGTTCATGAACAAGCCATATTTCTACAGTTCCGATATGAAGTCAATTTGCACCAAACCGGGTGAAATTCAATAAAGTATATACATCAATGGCCAGTTTTGCAAAATGATGCCATGGGAAGTAATCATAGTTGACGATAGAAAAAAGAAATAGAAGTCTGCGAGAAGCCCCAATATTTTCAAGTGCCTTCATAGGACAACACTAACTGCACTGAATATCAGCTAAAGACCAGTTTTCTACTGAATTATATTATCTGGAACATGACTCTATGACACGCTCTTACTCATGTCAGTGATGTAATGATTAGTTAGACGACTAGCCCACGTGAGACCGAATGATATAAGAAAAGGAAGCTGGATTTCGTTGTAAACCCGGGGTCGCATTTTAGATTTTTTGCGATTAGTTTGTATGCAAATGAAAATCACGTCCCACATAGCTCGAAAACGCCACTACTGAGTGAGTGCGATCACATGTACAGATGTATGGTTTGGCTTGGTCAACAACAAAATTTAAAAGTATGTTTTACTTATAACCAGTTCGAGGTCGTACTATAGATTGCGTGAGTGCATATGACCTTGCCATCTTTCAAGTGCGTATTTCTCACAAGATATGCATTATTGACAATGAAATCTTGTGAGTATAGTCACATCCATTAAATTTTATCATCAATCATGTACAGTAGAGATCAGGCTTTGCCAAACATATTGACTTTAGCTCCTTGGCAATTAATAACCATTCGACTGGTTTCACAAGGTGCAGCACAGGTCGCTAGAGTTGGTATATGCTATCTCTTCTTCCCGACTCTCTCTCTCTCTCTCTCTCTCTCTCTCTCTCTCTCTCTCTCTCTCTCTCTCTCTCTCTCCTATGATACCAGAAGTTTTGAAGAAATGCACAGTCGAAATTCATTCTTCCATTTACAAACAAAATCATTGATGCCATTAATATCAGCAATATACTTCACAACAAAAAAGTTACATCCACTATACCTGTATACTGTGACAACCAGACTGTACCTATTTTGTCATATCGGTACACCAAGACAATTTCTAATAAAATATTCAATTGCAATAAGGCATTGCGGCACTTTAAAATTGATGAATTCCTTCAGACAACAACATCCTGTTACTGCTCTATATCTCCTTTCCTTGGGTATCTCATCTCTGATGACCTGAACTCGGCTGAACATCACCTCCTTTGCAAGATATTATTTTGAGGACCAAAGTTCACAGAACCTCGCAGTATCAACTGGAAGCATAATTTTAAGATCATTATGGACTCTGTTGAGGGATGTGCCAGGAAATTGGCTAAAAGGGAGCATGTAGAGGTAGACACACTTTTAGAATGGGTCAAGTCTGTGAGGAAAAGTCCGTGGCCATATTGGTCGACTGAAATTACATATTTTTTGCAGAAGACCCTAGTGATGAGTGCCATTAAACTGGTTTTCTTTGATCTGATAAAGCTAAAGTGTTGGTCAGCAAGCCTATTTTAGTATAAATGGAGAGTGTATTTTCTAATAACGATAGGATGATATTTCAGTTCAGAGATCAAGGCAAAACATCTGGATATTCTATTAGAATGCTATCCTTTGCTATCATGAGGACGACATATGACAGACGTGTCTGAACGATCTCCACTATAAGCTGACAATGTAACATCCTAGTTCATCTCTACAAAACAAGCCTGACGCATTTACTTTGTCGACACGCAACTCCCGAGCAAATTACCATTTTCCCACCCCTGATTTCTTTCTGTCCAGTTCACACCAACAAAGCGAGAGTATATGCACGCCAATGATATAGTTACTCGGAGGACGGTGAGTTCACGACTCTAGCACGGTGTTTTGCCCTTAAGCAAGGCACTTTACTCCTCAGTGCTCCATTGGGGAAATAGTGGGTTATGCGTACCCCATCCTGTAATTTGGCTGACGCCCGTTGGATGATGGACTGATATAAAAAAAATCCCGTGCGAACTCTCCCGATCCATTTGCGTACTAAGAGAAACAAGTATATGCCATATCATATCTTATCGCCTACATATGTATAAAGAGATAACAGAGGCCCAGGTATGTGGGTTACAGCTGGGGTTTATGTGCCAAAAATTCCAGTTGTATGCCCGTGCGCGCACAAGTATACCCACTGATAAGGTGAGACGATAGGACCTATAGGTGTGATTAACATCTGAAGTAGTTCATCGATTGCCCACCAAAGGTCACAGTAGTACCAGCTCTCTTAAGTAAACTCTTAAGTAAAAGGTTACGTTAACTTTGAGGATCTCAGAGAAAGTACTGGTCACTCTAAAGCCCACTTGTTCAGACCTTTCATTGTCAAAGTACGTTGTAATTACATTATCTTTGTTCGACCCACTTTGTACCAGCAATCCATGCCTGTCATAGGTTAACTTTGCTTTTCAAAGGGTGCCGCTCCGTTCATGTGTCGACAGGTAAGATTAGAGCTGAGACACCCAAAACTGATGACGTAAGAGTAGGAAGAGACTGAACAACAACCATATTGCCGCCATTTGCTTGATGATTAACAACTCAGATAGATATCGTTACCTAATAATTCGTTGGACGGACGAACTGGTAGAGATTTTGGATTTTTACTTTAACCGAATACATCGAACAGGATCTTAGCAGTGTGAAATGCGATAAAATATTCCAACATGATGGATGCAAAGGAAGGTGCATCGGCTCGGGTTTTTTTGTAACTTTATCTACAGAAGTAGAGGGACCCGGCTTAACACTAACCATGTGTTCCACATAGTATACGACTTCATTAACGACAACAGATATATATACAATAAAGAAATTACAATAAATATGGAATCATCTTTGGTCAGTTTTGCGAAATATTTCCATAGGAAGGGATCATAGATAACGATAGCAAAAGGCTAGATATATGAAGGTTTCACATAGGTGCCTAAATATGTTTGAGTACCTTCGTAGGACGACAATGATTATTTGCAGATTTGGGCTGCATTCACAAACTCCTCTTTAGGGTGAGAGGCGGGAGATTTCAGGAGGGGGGCATGGAAAAATGTTCAACATACCAGTTGGGTCTGAAAAAATTGGCATTGCAAAAGGGGAACTTGAAAAGTTATTGAATATCAAATTCCGCTGGAAATACCTTCTGGCACTAGCTTTCATTTCCTACCATTTCCATTTTCGGCGTCCCCTTCAGGCGCAAGTTTAAGGGTATATTAAACAATTCATGGATGATTCAAGAATGACTTTCCCAACTCTTTGTTGTGCAAAATAGTCCTTTATAATGACTAAAAGTTTCAACTTAACCTTTCAATAGCAATTTGGGAGATAATTCTTTGATAACATTCTCCAATTGACAATACATCGGGTTTAGGTCAGTGTCAAACATTCAGGTCGCCATATGCACATTTTATTTTTTGAGGACTTTGACAGAATACAAACTAGAATAGTGCATAGTGTCATCAATAAAAACTGGAAGCTTCAGGTCAAACAACGTTTGAATAACAATTTGAGACAAAATAACCTTATATGTTATTCGTAGTTTCCTCAGAGACTACAAGGTATAGTGAATCAACATGTTAAGTTAAAGTCCAAAATCAAATTTCTTGCAATCACATGTACTTGCAACACCTTAGTCTAATCAAGAACATTAATGTCATTTATGAAACGTCTATAAATGCCATATTTAGCTAGTTTTGTATTGTAAAATAATTATTCATAGTTCCCTCATAGACTACGATGTATGGTGGGTCAACATTTTCTGCGAAAATCCAAAATCAAATTTCTTGTACACATATACGCATGTAACCACCGTCTTCTAATCAAGTACAAGTATGTCAATTATTCAGGTTCCATATATGCACAAATATTGCAAGTTTTTTATTGTGAAATATTATTCACAGTTTGACATAGACTCCTATGCGCAGACAAATAGAAAGAAGACTAGCAACGTAGCACGCCGTTTGATTCATGGTCGTGTCGATAAACTAAGGCCTTTTAATATTAAAATGAGCTTCACATGTGTTAGCCGTTCTGGAGACCTCGTTTGTGGTTGCACAATTGTGTAATTGCACGAGATTTTGCGAAAAGTAGGACGAGGCATCGTGCTGCATGTTGCGTAGCAATCATACTTACTTTGTGTGCTCTCAGGGTAGAAACACTGCTCCACGCCGATCAAAACATAACACGCCAGCAATTTCATAAACACTTACTCCCATGACGAACTTGTAAAAGACGATATGACTGACCGTAAACCATTGAGTAAAATCTGACAGTATCGATAAAAGATTTTCAAATCTAGTTCGAACACACTCATTCATAAAAATGTGAAAGGATTTTTTTTAAATGGTAAAACTCAACTCCCCGAAGCTCAAAACGTTCCCGTTTTTGCCAGCTCGCCAATTCAGCTCAGCACCACACGACAGCAACAATACGAACTTTGCCGAACATACTTTCACTTAGAAATTAGCGAAAATCCGGAAACTCCCGAAGAGCACATGGTCGGTACTCTCCAGAAAAGAGAGTCGAGAGCTGCCCGGGGTGAGGCGTACATGGAGGGGTTACGTAAACGCTTCTCACCTTGAACAATACCCATCGCTAGTCTGTCTTTCTATTTGTCTGTGTCCTATGTAAGGTGGATAACCATTTTCTGCGAAATTCCAAAATTAAATTTCTTGTACACATATGCACTTGTAAACACCCCATGCTAATCAACTACATTTATATCAGTTATCAAACGTCTATATATGAACGGATATTGCTAGTTTCATATCGGTAAATACACGTTCATAGTTTTCTCATAGACTACAAATTTAGTGATTCAACAATATTGATGAAATCCAAGAATGAAACTTTTCGTACATGCTTACCTGCCATTGCAAGCAAAATACATTTACATGAATTATCATATACATGTAAATGTTGAGATATAGCTTGTCTTTATGGAAAGTATGATAATTGTTTGCCCAATAGACTCCCATGTATTATGATTTGATATTTTTGGACGAAGCACTATATCGGCCACATTGGTCTTCCTGTGAGGATGGGGGACTTCTAAATGAAAGCAAGTCAGATGATGGGCCTTGAACACATTGTGAGTTTAATAAGGGGAGTATTTGGAAAAATCTTAGAACTTGTTGGGAAAGTGACAAGCTGATATCCTCAACATATTGTATCATAAACTTTAGGTAGTGTATTTGACTTTGACAGGTTTCATGAAAATCACGTTTAACATAGCCTAAAATGCAATTACTGAGTGGGCTTGAAGTATGTACAGATTTATAGTTTAGTCAACAACAAATTGCACTGTATCATTTACTTCCGAGTCGTCCGAGGTCGCCGTCCGCATCGCTGATTGGTCAGTGAGCAACGCCATCAACGGCATCAGACGGAGATTCACCACTTTCTGCGGAAAGCGTCATATTATGATGCAACTGTGGACACAAGAAACGCCGATTTTATCAAAACACCATTTTATCGTGACATGAGTGTGATTTTGGCCAGCAGAGAGCCTTCCGCATCGAACGAAGTAACTGAATGTTTAGTCAACAACAAACAACAAATTGTACTGTATTATTTATTTCCCATTTGTCCGAGGTTGTAGAAGTGCAAGTGACTTTGCAGTCTTTTTAGTGCGTTTCGCTCACAGCACATGTATAATTGACTACAAAATCCTTTTAAGTAAAGTCATATATATTCAAATGTTGATGACGTCATCATTCATTCACAGTAAAGATCCGGAGTGACCCAACATTTTGCCGTTAGCTCCTTTCAGTGTTAAGTTGGTTTCATATGGTGCAGCACAGGTCACAGTGTGTTTATGTCCGAGATCTCTCTCTCTCTCTCTCTCTCTCTCTCTCTCTCTCTCTCTCTCTCTCTCTCTCCCCCCGACACAGACACCAAAAATTTCGTACAAATGCAAGGTCTAAATTTCAAAGCACTTCGCTTGCGCAGGCGTCCGCGGCCCGGGTGACTTCTTGCTCGTACCTTCACCTTTGGAAAATCGATCGAAGGTCAGGGGTTAATGTGACAAAATGTATTAATGTATTCATACTATAAATTATTTCAAGCAGACTGGATTTGTTAGCTCACCTGTTTAGAGTAAACTTGAACTGAGTGAGGCTATCGGTGAGAGTGATACAGCACGTCCGACTGTAATAATGTCGGTCTTAAGCACCGTGATTGGACATCACCTCCTATTAAACCTATGAATTTCTTTCCATGGCCATTAATACAACTAAAACAGTATACAAGTTGACGGTGATATAAACCATTTCCGAAAAGTCACAAAAACAACGGAGAAAGAGGTTATAAAGGCACGAATGAGTGGCAGCACCCTCGTTAGGCCGTTAACCAGGCGTTGCTTTCATCTGATACACTTAATTTGTAGGGCAGCGCCGCTTTTACTGAATGGAGAGTGTTTACTAAGTTACGACAGCGTGATATTGCAGTTCAAAGACCAAAGTAAAACGTCTGGATATTTTTAGTGGAAAGGTATTCTCTGTTATTATAAGGACGACAGGTGGCAGACGTGTCTGAACGATCTCGCCTATAAGCTGACTATGTAACATCATGGCTAATCTCTATCAAGTCTGACACACTGACTTTGTCGACACGAAACTCCTGAGCAAAGTACCATTTTAACACCCGAGATTTTTTCTGCCGATGGCCCAGCTCAGATGTACCCATAGGGTATATGCATGTCATTGATACAGTTACTACCTAGGAAGCCTAGGGTAAATCCGACCCTGTCTTTTGTCGCAGGGTTAACCGAACCTGTACTGTGGTCACACACTTTAAGTTGTATAACCATAAACCTCGCGGGAACATCGCATTCAGCGTCAGCGGCGCCATTGATTAACCAACCAACATTCAGGTGAGTTCTGTGACGTTCAGTTTACTTTGAACAGACAAGGCCAGAGTTCGCCATCCTTCGTTTGATTCTGCTTTACTCTATCGCTTTCCAACAGTCAAGGCCTACTAGCAAGTTTAAATGTAAAGGACGCACTGCAATTTTCCATATTTGTTGCAGCTTTACAATGGTGAAAATGAAGGTTTCACTATCAAGCGATGGTAAAATCTGTTGTACACTTGTCAGTGTGTTCCCCTCTTACATGTTTGCGACGAACACCTGAAAGCAATTTTTATTTTTAAATGTGATTTCAAATGTTATACGATATCAGCACGCGTATTATCAGATGAAGAGAGGAATTCTGTGCTGTGGAGGTCCGATGCTTTAATAGCACTGCATTATTTTTACGATCGATGTCTATTTTATGTTCTAATTGTTGGTAACTTTCAGAGATTTCTGGCTTTTCAACTGGGTAGTAAGAACACGTGCTCAATATATCAAGTCTCTTCTTTTTCATTCAAAATACGCGGATCTCGTGTGCTTGTTCGGACATTAACTGATAAGACTCCGAATTGCACAATAGTAAAATCCTGTAAAATAGGAAACGTGCCTAACCTTGTTTCCGGCTACGTCTATAAGTTGTAAGTTTTTTACAGCTGAATTTTTCAGTTACATATCTCTTCTTAGAATCCTTGCGTTCAAGTTTAAGACCGTTGAGGTTAAACCCAAAAAGCATTGCTTATCCCTTACATGAAGTAGGACTGGCGTTCTGAAAGCGTTAAAATATGTTAAAGGTAAATGGATCGAACAAAAGTTGAAATAGAATAATTACTCTATATCCATGACTTCATGAACGACACAAACAACAGACATTCAAACTATTCCCCACACAAAAACTGAACTGGTTGGACCAGTCACACAACTCTTAATCCTACCGTTCCCAATGTTTATCCTGTCAATATAAATCTATCGAACGCTTTTAACTTGGTTACCCCTTTAAAATGGTTGGGTAGGTGCTTTACTAGTAATAACCTTCGTGGTTTTATTTTTTCGGTCATGCGTACGTTAGTCAGTGGAGGCTAAAAAGTTCTCTTCCCTTGATGGTTATTCGGTAGAATTTTGCAGCCAGGAGCGGAGCAAGCACCTCCATGCTATACGGCAAGCATTGTGGAATATCTACGTCGTTACATGCTCACTGTGTTTGAATGTCGTCACAAATGACTTTGTTAGCTCTGCATAATTTCCCCTGTTTGCTGAACATTAGTAATGCATTTACAGGAAATTTGTGAAACCAACAAAGTTGTCTTGCTTTATTTGGAATCGTTATTGTCTTACAAAGAGTCATCTTAATTAACTGCCGATGCATGGGTGCTGTCAACCTGATATGATAGCAATTCCCCTGATTTCCAATCGAAATTATTGTGTGTGTGTAAATAAGCAAAGTAAAGTCATGAATTTTATAGACTTGGTCAGTATGGCCGATTTGCCCCAAAGCGGCCATATCCACCACGTCTTACTGTGTGGGGGGACAAATTTGTCATGGATAGATAAACAAATGTCTTAAGAAATTACAATAAAAAATGAAAAATCTATAATCAGTTTGGCGAAATATAGCCATAGGAAGGGATCACAGATAACGATAGGAAAATGCTAGAAATCTGCATGTTTCACATCCGTGCCCCAACGTTTTTCGAGTGCCGTCATTTGATGACACTAATTCTAACCAGCCATAGTCTACTACAGGGATTACGTTATCTGAATCATCACGTCAGTGCGCACATTATGACAGACATTTATTCATGTCAGTGGTCTTTAATAACTTATGTGGTTGGACAGAACTATATGCGAAGTGTCGAGCTGGTATTTCCTCCGCAGCAGGCTGTAGCATAAACTTTGGGTTGTGTGTCTGACTTTTTTGCGGTCAGGTTCTATGAAAATCACGTTAAACATAGCCTGAAAATGCAATTACTGAGTGAACGTAGAGTATGTACAGACTTATACTTTAGTCCACTACAAATTGCACCATATCATTTACTTCCGAGTCGTCGGAGGTCAGAGTCCGCATCGCTGATTGGTCAGTGAGCAACGCCATCAATGGCGTTAGACGGAGATTGACCACTTTCTATATGCGGACGGCGTTCCTTTATGACAATGGTTGCGTTATCACAACTGTGGACACCAGAAACGCCAATTTTGTTACAACACGGCAGATTTCTTAAAAAGTTTTCATTTTATCGTTACATGAGTGTTTTTGACAGCAGAGAGCGTTCATAATCAAAAGAGGTAACTAAATGTAAGATTTCTTTTATTTTTCGACCAGAACGGGCAATTTTATTTTCAGGCCAGACAAGTCCCTTTCATACCTTTGTGGATTGTCTACGTATCAGAACGTCGGAACGTAGCAAAACCCTACACTAAAGACTTCCCAGTCCACCTACGTCTGTGGTCCACGGGTAATATCTTGGACGTGCCTGCGGATCTGGAAAATCGAAGGTCAGGGGTTAATGTGACTAAATGTATTCATGTATTCATACCATTAATTACTGCAAGCAGACTCGACCTTATAGCTCACCTGTACACAGAAAACTTAAACTTAGTGAGAGTGTCAGCGACAGTGACACATTACTAGACGTACGTCCGACAAGAATATTGTCCCTTTTAAGCATAGTGATTGACACCATCTCCTCATAACGTATAAATTTATTTTCGCAGTCACCATATGCAACAAAAACAGTTATAAGATTACGATGATAGAAACCATTTCCGAAAAGTCACAAAAATAAGTGGCAGCCCCCTCGTCAGGCCATTAACCAGACGTTGCTTTAATCTGATACAGTTAGTTTGTAGGGCCAGCGTTCCCTTTTTACTGAATGGAGAGCGTGTTTTCTTAATTACGACAGGGTGATATTGCCGTTCAGAGACCAAAGAAAAAGTCCTGATATTTTAGTGGAAAGGTATCTCTGTTATTACGCCGACGGATGGCAGACGTGTCTGAACGATTTCGCCTATATGCCGACAATGTAACACAGCTCATCAATATGAAGCAAACCTGAGTTTGTCGACACGAAACTCCCGCGCAAACTATAAAGCAATATTAGGTGACTTCTGTGATATTTACTCTACTTTTGACTGTGAAAGGGCCGAGTTCGTCATCCTACATTTGATTCTGCTTTACTCTGTCGCTTTCCAACAGTCCACACTTGCCAGAATGTTTTGATGTAAAGGACGCGCTGCATTTTTTCACAATGGTTGCAGCTTTACAAAGATCAAAATAAAAGATTTATTATCAAGCAATTGTGAAATCTGTTGTACTCTTGTCCGTGTATTCCCCTCGAAGAATATTGTCCCTTTTAAGCATAGTGATTGACACCATCTCCTCATAACGTATAAATTTATTTTCGCAGTCACCATATGCAACAAAAACAGTTATAAGATTACGATGATAGAAACCATTTCCGAAAAGTCACAAAAATAAGTGGCAGCCCCCTCGTCAGGCCATTAACCAGACGTTGCTTTAATCTGATACAGTTAGTTTGTAGGGCCAGCGTTCCCTTTTTACTGAATGGAGAGCGTGTTTTCTTAATTACGACAGGGTGATATTGCCGTTCAGAGACCAAAGAAAAAGTCCTGATATTTTTAGTGGAAAGGTATCTGCTGTTATCATCAGGACGACAAATGGCAGACGTGTCTGAACGATCTCGCCTATAAGCTGACAATGTAACATGGCTTATCTCTATGAAACAAACCTGAGTTTGTCGACACGAAACTCCCGCGCAAACTATAAAGCAATATTAGGTGACTTCTGTGATATTTACTCTACTTTTGACTGTGAAAGGGCCGAGTTCGTCATCCTACATTTGATTCTGCTTTACTCTGTCGCTTTCCAACAGTCCACACTTGCCAGAATGTTTTGATGTAAAGGACGCGCTGCATTTTTTCACAATGGTTGCAGCTTTACAAAGATCAAAATAAAAGATTTATTATCAAGCAATTGTGAAATCTGTTGTACTCTTGTCCGTGTATTCCCCTCGAAACTGTGTGCGACTAACACCTAAAGCCAACTTTTTAATTTTTTTTTAAAGTTTATTTCAGATACCATATCTGCACGCGTATCATCATACATGAAGAGAGGAATTCTGAATTGCGATGTTTTAATAACACTGCATTTTTACGAACGATGTTTATTATACGTTCTAACTGTTCACGAATTATTAGATTTCTTGCATTTCAAAGTTTTTAGTAAGAATACTTGTTGAATATATTAAGTCTCTCCTGTTTCGTTCAAAACACGTTAGTCTGATGTGCTTGTTCGAACATTACCTGATAAGACTTTGAATTGCACAATAGTAAAACCACTGTTTAAGTCACAAACCTTTTTGTGACCATGTTACTATCACCTAACCACGTTTCCGGCTATGTCTCTAAGTTTAAAGTTTTTATAGTCGAATCTTTCAGTTACATATGTCTCCTGAGAATCCTTATAGTCAAGTCTAAGACGGTTGAGGTTAAACAAAAAATAATTGCTTATCGCTTACATGAAATAGGGCTGGCGCTCCGAAAGCATTAAACATGTTCAAGGGTTATTCATGGAAGAAAAGTTGAATTAATTAAGTAGAATAATTACCCTATATCCACGACTTCATGGACGACACCAACAACTGCCATAACAACTATTCCCCGGACAGAAACTGAACAGGTTGAATCAGTCACACCTCTCTTAATCCTACTCTTCTCAATGTTTATCCCGTCAATATAGTTATCGCACGCTTTTAGCACCTTTTCCAAGGTTCTTGAAACTGGTTGGTCAAAATTGGCTGTTCTGGCCATCTTGATCATCCCTTTAAAGTGGTTGGGTAGGTGACTTACTAGTAGTAACCTCCGTGGTTTATTTTTTGGTTACGCGTACGTTAGTCCTTGGAGGCTAAAATGTTCTCTTCTACCTTGATATGATTAGTCGCTACGATTATGGAGCCAGGAGAGGAGCCAGCACTTCCATGCTACACGGCAACTTTTGAAGCATTGTGGAATATTTGGGTCATTACATGCTTACTGTGTTTTGAATGTAGTTACAAACGACTTTGCTAGGTGTGCATAGTTTTCCTTGTTTGATGAACGTTAGTGTTGTATTTGTATGGAAAAATGGGAAACCAATAAATATTTCTTGTTTTTATTCAGAATCATTACTGCCTTAAAAGAGTCATCTTAATTAACTGCCCATGCGTGGGGGTTGTCAACCTGATATGATAGCCATTCCCCAGATATCCAATCGAAATTAGTGTGTGTTTAAACAAAAAATAAAGTAAACTCATGAATTTTATAGACTTGGTCAGTGTGGCCGATCTGCCGAAATTCTGCCATATCCACCACGTCTAACTCTGTGTGGGGAAAATTTGTCATAGATAGATAAGCAAACGTCTTAAGAAATAACAATAAAAATGAAATCATCTATGGTCAGTTTTGTGACGGAGATTCACCACTTTCTATCTACGGACAGCGTCCCATTATGATAATGAGTTACGTTATCACAACTTTGGACACCAGAAACGCCAATTTTGTTACAACACGGCAGATTTCTTGAAAAGATTTCTTTTTTTCGTGACATGAGTGTCTTTTTGACAGCAGAGAGCGTTCCGCATTGAAGGATGTAATTGAATTTAGGATTTATTTTATTTTTCGACTAGAACGGGCAATTTTATTTTCAGGCCAGACAAGTCCCTTTCATACCTTTGTGGATTGTCTACGTATCAGAATGTCGGAACGTAGCATAGCTATACACTAAAGACTATCCAGTCCACCTACTCCTGTGGTCCGCGTGTGATATCTTGGTCGTGTATGCGGATCTGGAAAATTGAAGGACGGGGTTAATATGACTAAATGTATCCATATATTCATACCATTAATTACTTCAAACAGACAAGATGTGTTAGCTCACCTCTTTACGGTGAACTTTAACTCAGTGAGGGTGTCAGTGACAGTGACACATTTCCCATAACCTATGAATTCCTTTTCGCAGCCACCATATACAATTAAAACGGCCTATAAGATTACGGCTATAGATCCCATTTCCGAAAAGTCACAAAAATAGTGAAAGGGATGTTAAAGGCATAACTGAGTGGCAGCCCCCTAGTTAGGCCATTAACCAGACGCTGGTTTCATCTGATACAGTTAGTTTGTAGGGGCAGCGTGCCCTTTTTACTGAATGGAGAGCGTGTTTCCTAAATTACGATAAGGTGATATTGCAGTTCAGAGTCCAAAGAAAAACGTCCGGATATTTTTAGTGGAAAGGTATCCTCTGTTATTACGCCGACGGATGGCAGACGTGTCTGAACGATTTCGCCTATATGCCGGCAATGTAACACAGCTCATCAATATGAAGCAAACCTGAAGCACTGAGTTTGTCGACACGAAACTCCCGAGCAAACTACCATTTTCATACCCCATATTTTTTCTGCCGATAGTCCAGTTCAGATGTACCCAGAGGGTATATGCATGTCATTGATACAGTTACTGTCTAGCAAGGTTTAAGTTTACCCTGTCTTCGGTAACAGTGTTTACCAAACCTAAACTATAATGGTCACACACTATAAGTTGTATAACCATAAACCTTGCGGGAACATCGATGTCAGAGTCAGCGGCGCATTTTATTAACCAACCAATATTAGGTGACTTCTGTGATATTTAGTCTTCTTTTGGCGGTGAAAGGGCCGAGGTCGCCATACTACATTTGATTCTGCTTTACTCTGTCATTTTCCAACAGTCCACACTTGCCAGCAAGTTTCGATGTAAAGGAAGCGCAGTTTTTCCACAATGGTTGCAGCTTTATATGGGAAAAATTAAGCAATAACCCCCGCCGCGGAGTGGTATATACGAGAATTTGGTACAATGCGCGACATATAGCACGAGCCGATAGGCGAGTGCTATATGGAGCGCATTGTACCAAAATCTAGTGTATACCCGACTGTAGAGGAGGTTATTGCTATTATATTATATCAACTTGTGTGTCTTTGTTGTCCTACTTGGGTATTGTCACCACTTTAAAGCGCCAAGTGCAGAAAACGGACGTCTGAGAGATCGAACGTCGGAAATTCTGCGCCCGAGACCGAGCATTTTTATAAGTTGGGATTACGTACACGCACACAGTATCCTACGATAAATACGCATTACGTTCATCAACATCGCATTTTATTCGCATGCAACACGAACACTATACTTGTCAAAATATACCTGCTGCAGACACAGAAAACGGGTCAAGAATTCAAATCAAAAGAGAAAGTAACAATTTGTTCGTAAATTTACATAAGAACAATAGCCCTGGCTTTTTTGGCATACTAAAAATAGATTTGTCTCATTTCTGTACCGCATACGCGTATCGACCGTCGCGGCATTCAGAAGTGGAACAGTGAAGTTACAGGATCTATTTTTGATGGATAATTTGGGCGTTAATTGTACCAGAAAACAAGCAGTTTTGAAATAATCCAGACGTGCGATGACTGCAACTGTGATCATAACAGTTGTGCCGATTGTGTTGCCCGATGCAGCGAGAGCTGGACGCTGACACTGCTCGTCGCATTTGATATCAAATTTTGTCGCAGTCGCCAGGAGTCATCCCATTGTTATTTTGAACTTCTTGGTCTACATCGTTAGGACACCCTGGTCTGTTACAGCCCAAACTTTGGTAAAGAATATCTGACATACCGTTACTGTGAGGAAGTGTCAATTTATTAGTGTATGAAAAATACTAGCTTCATTTTAAAGAGCGGTAGGATATATCACGTCTCGATTCAAGCAAAGTGCACGGTACATGCGCTGTCGCCCTAATGCAATAATTTGTGTACGTACACCAAACCCAAATGTGTTGCTTCAAAGACGTCTTTCATCATCAATCTCAACTTATTTTCACCAAGAGGTGAGTTACAGACGCATACTTTAACAGTGTTTCAAAATTCGGTCTTCCGTCTTTGAAACAAAGCGGACTGTTTCGGTTTTTCTCGAGGATCCATGGTTTAGACAGGCGTACGTTCAAATGCACCGACTGGGCAATTTTCGAAAATGCTTGTTCAGGGGCCCGTTTTACCACAGCTATCAGTGCTACATCGCTGGAATAAGCTCTCGTCCAATCAGAATGGCGTATGGTAGCATGATATAATATAATGAAAGTTTTATTATCAAGCAATTGTGAAATCTGTTGTACTCTTGTCCGCGTATTCCCCTCGAACTTGTGTGCGACTAACATCTAAAAGCCAACTTTTTAAAAAAAAACTTTTAAAGTTTATTTCAGATACCATTCGATATCTGCACGCGTATCATTAGATGAAAGAGGAATTCTGTATTGCGGAGATCTGATGTGCAGCGCATTTTTACGAACGATGTTTATTGTATGTTTTAACTGTTGATGAATTTCTTGGATTTCTTGCATTTCGAAGTTGGTACTAGTAAGAATACTTGTTGAATATATTAAGTCTCTCCTATTTCGTTCAAAACACGTTGGTCCTATGTGCTTGTTCGAACATTACCTGATAATACTTTGAATTGCACAATAGTAAAAGCGCTGTTTAATTCAAAAAATGTATTTGAAGTTACGAACCTTTTTGTGACCATGTTACTATCACCTAACCACTTTTCCGGCTATGTCTGTAACTTTAACGTTTTTATAGTCGAATCTTTCTAAGTTACATATTTCTCCTTAGAATCCTTGCAGCTAGTCTAAGGCTGTTGAGGTTAAACAAAAAATAATTGCTTATCGCTTACATGAAAATAGGGCTGGCGATCCGAAAGTATTAAACATGTTCAAGGGTTATTCATGGAAGAAAAGTTGAAGTAGAATAATTACCCTATATCCACGGCTTCATGGGCCACACCAACGACAGACATGACAACTATTCCCCGGACAGAAACTGAACGGGTTGAATCAGTCACACCTCTCTTAATCCTACTCTTCTCAATGTTTATCCCGTCAATATAGTTATCGCACGCTTTTAGCACCTTTTCCAAGGTTCTTGAAACTGGTTGGTCAAAATTGGCTGTTCTGGCCATCTTGATCACCCCTTTAAAGTGGTTGGGTAGGTGACTTACAAGTAGTAACCTCCGTGGTTTATTTTTAGGTTACGCGTACGTTAGTCCTTGGAGGCTAAAATGTTCTCTTCTACCCTTATGGTTAGTCGCTATGATTATGGAGCCAGGAGAGGAGCTGGCACCTCCTTGCTACATGGTAAGCATTGTGGAATATTTGGGTCATTACATGCTTACTGTGTTTTGAATGTTGTTACAAACGACTTTGCTAGGTCTGCATAGTTTTCCTTGTTTGATGAACGTTAGTGTTGTAGGGTATTTGTAGGGAATTATGTGAAACCAATAAATATTTCTTGCTTTTATTCGGAATCATTACTGTCTTACAAAGAGTCCTCTTAATTATCTGCCCATGCCAGGGTGTGGTCAACCTAATATGACAGCCATTCCCTAGATTTCCAATCGAAATTAGTGTGTGTGTGTAAACAAAAAAGTAAACTCATGAATTTTATAGACTTGGTCAGTGTGGCCGATCTGCCGAAATGCGGAACTATCCATCTCGTCTAACTCTGTGTAGGGAAAATTTGTCATAGATAGATAAACAAACGTCACAAGAAATTACAATAAAAATGAAATCATCTATGCTCAGTTTTGTGACGAGATTCACCACTTTCTATCTACGGACAGCGTCCCATTATGATAATGAGTTGTGTTATCACAACTTTGGACACAAGAAACCCCACTTTTGTTACAACACGGCAGATTTCTTGAAAAGTTTTCTTTTTATCGTGACATGAGTGTTTTATTATACAGCAGAGAGCGTTCCGCATCGAAGGAGGTAATTGAATTTAGGATTTATTTTATTTTTCGACTAGAACTGGCAATTTTATTTTCAGGCCAGACAAGTCCCTTTCATACCTTTGTGGATTGTCTACGTATCAGAACGTCGGAACGTAGCATAGCTATACACTAAAGACTATCCAGTCCACCTACTCCTGTGGTCCGCGTGTGATATCTTAGTCGTGTATGCGGATCTGGAAAAAAGAAGGACAGGGGTTAATGTGACTAAATGTATTCATGTATTCATACCATTAATTACTTCAAACAGACAAGATGTGTTAGCTCACCTCTTTACGGTGAACTTTAACTCAGTGAGGGTGTCAGTGACAGTGTCACAATACTGGTATGTCTGACTGGAATATTGTCCCTTTTAAGCATCGTGATTGACATCATCTTCTCATAACCTATAAATTCCTTTTCGAAGCCACCATATACAATTAAAACGGTGTATAAGACTACAGTTATAGGAGCCATTTCTGAAAAGTCACAAAACAAAGAGAAAAGGGTGTTAAAGGTACTAATAAGAGGCAGTACCCTCGTTAGGCCATTAACCAAGCGTTGCTTTCATCTGATACACTTAATTTGTATGGTCAACGTGTCCTTTTTATTGACTAGAGAGTTCGTTTCTTAAATTACGACAGAGTGATATTGCAGTTCAGAGACCAAAGAAAAACGTCTGGCTGTTTTTAGTTGAAAGGTATCCGCTGTTTTGATGGCAGACAGATGGCAGACGTGTCTGAACGATTTCGTCTATAAGCTGACAATGTAACACAGCTCATCTTTATTAAGCAAATTTGAAACAGTTTGTCGACACGAAACTCTCGAGCAAACTACCATTTTTATACCCCAGATATTTTCTGCCGATAGCCCAATTCAGATGTACCCATAGGGTATATGCATGTCATTGATACAGTCACTACCTAGGAAAAAGGACACGTTGACCATACAAATTAAGTGTATCAGACGACAGCAACGCCTGGTTAATGGCCTAAGTCATTGATACAGTTATTACCTAGGAATCCTAGGGTAAACCCCACCCTGGTCACAGGGTTAACCGAACCTGTACTGCGGTCACACACTATAAGTCGTATAAACATAAACCTTGCGGGAACATTGCAGTCATAGTCAGCGGCGCCTTTTATTGCAAACCAACCAAAAATTCAGGTGAATTTTGTGAAATTTAGTCTACTTTTGGCGGTGAAAGGGCTGAGTTAGCCATCCTTCGTTTGATTCTGCTTTACTCTGTCTCTTTTCAACAGTCCACACTTGCTGGCAAGTTAAAACGTTAAGGGCACACTGCAATTTTCCACAATCGTCGCAGCTTTGCAGTGGTCAAAATGAAAGTTTCATTATCAAGCTATGGTCAAATCTGCTGTACATTTGCCGATGTATTTCCCTCTACGATGAACATCTAAAGCCAACTTTATTTTATTGTTTAATTGATTTCAAATGCAATACGATATTTGCACGCGTATCATCAGATGAAGAGAGGAATTCTGTGCTGTGGAAATCCAATGTCTTAATAACACCGCATTTTTACCATCGACCTTTATTATATATCTTATTGTTGAAGAATTCCAGAGTTTTCTGCCATTTCAACTTGGAAGAAATAACACTTGCTGAATATATTAAGTCTTCTATTTCATTCAAAACATTTGTTCGAATATTACCTGATTAGACTCCTAATTGCTCAATAGAAAAACCGCTGTTTAATTCAAAAAATTGTATTTCAAGTCACCATCCTTTTTTGGACCATGTTATTATCACCTAACCATGTTAGGCTATGTCTGTAAGATGTAAGTTTCCGGTTACATATTTTGTCCTTAAAATCCTTGCAGTCAAATTTAAGACTGTTGGCTCGGAAGATGAACCAAAAAACAAAGCATACTGCTTACATGAAGTAGAACATTTGCATAACGAAATCGTGAAAATATGTTTAACCTTAAATGCATCAAACAAAAGTTGAAATAGAATAGTTACCCTTTATCCCTTGATGAAAACGCGTTTCGGGTTAAAAATTCGCCTGCGCACAAAGACTTTCAGACAAAAGAGCATTCGCAGATAAAGTTACAGCACCAATTTTCGCTAGCATGAGAGCATAGGTCACTTATTTTTCTATTGGGTCATGAGGATATGTGATAACAAACTGATTACCCGTTTACTCCATTGTGTTATAACAGATCCAGATAGTGTAATGCAACAATTTATAACCACTTCTTGATAAGAGGCCCAAACCCAATATTTTAATTCGTGATATCCTTTTTTTCAGAAAACTAAATCAACAGACGTCAAATTGTCGAGAAAATAATTCATAGCTAGAAATAGTTCCAAACTTTGCACGGTGCCCCCTGATTTGTATTGTTGATTTGGTAAGAGAATGGTTGAAAGTTTCATTTGCGAAAGTTTGAGCAAAAGTTTAAATCTTTCACTTTCGAGGTGCATACTATGTTTAGCGCTAACTTTGAAGTTGTATGCCCGTGCGCGTACAAGTATGACCAAGCGATTAGGTGAGACGATAGCACCTTTCTGAGATGTCTTTAACATCTGAAGTGGTTCATCAAATCAGCCGATGTCGTCGACCAAATGTCTTGTTCGCACCAAACCTACAATAAGTAAAATGTTACTGTACCTTTGAGGGTCACGTGATTAAGTGACCTTTTTGTATTTGAAGTATTCAAATATATGTCACTAATGCAGAACTACACAGAAGAAGAAAACATTGCAGACACAACCATTGGGAAAAATGTTGTTCCGCAAATTTATAATTAGGATCGATTTATAATTACTTCGAAATAAGGTTCTAAATGTTTATAAGACCTACTTTATAAGTATCTGGAGTTCCAGAGCAGAGAGAGACTAATGCAGACATACCCCGAGGTAATAAGTATTCGTGTAACAGCGAGAATTTGACCCAAAAAGACCTGTGATATTGGGGCAAAGATATCTTTTGTCAATCTTCCACCCAGTGCATATTATGTAAACTGGAATCGTTTCCCCAGTTTTTCGACATCACTTTAATCTATGACAGACGCTCAACATGGACAACGTCATGACGGCAGTAAGAGCATACTGAAGAGAATACACCTACAGTTTTGGCGGGAATGTTCAAACCTTAATATTTTAGACTGCAGTTAAGTTGGCGACATTGCAGGTTGTGCATTTGAGATGTTGTCACAATATTTGAAACGACAGGGGCGAAACTTTGATCTTTAGAAAACAAAACACTTTGAAATTAACGATGACTGACGGGAAAACTGACCAGTAAATACATGTAGCTCCCGTGCTACAGACTAGTTGTCAGTTAATGTCCATCGAATCAACATACGCTCAGAATAAACTGTAACTATATATATTTCCTTCTCTGCAAAGTGCACTCAAAACTCCATATACGACCTGACCTTGAGCTAAGCATGCTGATAACCTCAAGGCATGTCAAGTGAAAGAACCACAAATTATGAGTCCGACGTTCACAAGCGCTGACGTTTCCCTTGTACCCTTCAGGGTATTACGATTATCTGCTCTGAGATTACAATGCTCAAGAGTTCTGGAATGTGTTAACGATGCTTTGAGAACCGGAGACTTGATAAATTCCAAGTCTGCTGGAAGGAACATTCCAAAGTTTTGTCAGCCTGCGAACGAGGTTGGGTTTTTTCGAGGGGGGACGTTGATCCACGCAAGCTTCTGTGCAACCGCCCTTGAGTACACCTGCGTTTTGGCAGTCATTCTCAGGCTATTTTATACCATGTTTTACCAGAGCAGCACGATAATCACCGGCAAATGGTCCGTCTATAACTTAAAACGAAAATAATGCGAACGGTTTGTTTTAGGAATTTTGGGGAAGGGGTGATGTCCCTTTTATCTGGAAGAGTGAATTAATCATCGATGTAGCATCTTTTAATGAATCATATGGTACCCTGAACTTACTCGTCATTTATCTACAGATTTTGGGATTCATGTGGGACGAAATCTTTAGTGAACTTCGTCGGATGGATATCTCTCTCTAAGGTTGCAAAACAAAAATTGATTGTCACCCTACATCAATTTGCAATGCATCCAGAGGAGTGAAATTTCCACCGAAAATTAGAACCAAATTTAAACATTTTTCGCTACGCCACAGTGATCTTCTCCATTTTTTAAATGTAGTTGTGAGCTAGAAAGTCTATCGTATTAGGCATATTTTCTCAACTATTTAGGCCATGCCTTGCATAAACAAAAGTATAAACACGTACAACTTTGTCCCTAGACACCTGAGTGCTTTGAAAAGACGTATGCGTGTTTACCATAGGCCGAGTAGTTGATCTCGTCCACTTCAAGTATAGCGCGGGGTTACATTGGCGTCGTCGTTAGTGTCTGCTCACCTGGTGTGATCTCAGATTTTTTTTACGTTCCGTAGAAAACCAGTTCTTTGTCTTCGGGTCGTAAAACTGGTGAACCGGATTACACAACTTGCGACAGTGTACTTTAACATCGTATCGTTTCTCTCTGATCTCCCGCTCGTTGCGCAAATACTCTTTCAAATCCTGACTTCCCATGGCAGTGGTTGTTTACTCGCAGGCACGTCACAAATTTACAACCGTCTCTTAACACTGTACCTTCAATAGGTGCTGTAAATCTCCTCCGACGTCACAAAGTCGCCAACAGAAGGTTTTTCAGAGTGAAGAAGGGGACTAAAAGCCTAAGTTTTCTGCTTTCCGATTCTTGCTTTAATTAATAGTTCATACACAATGATCAGAGGGTGCGACACAATGTTTAATAGCAATACTATTTCAGCGCCAGAAAATGTTCACGCCTGCCTTACCTTTACCCTGCATACCAAATAATCAAGTTAGCTATGTGGCCATGTTATATGTATGTATGTATGTATGTATGTATGTATGTATGTATGTATGTATGTATGTATGTATGTATGTATGTATGTATGTATGTATGTATGTATGTATGTATGTATGTATGTATGTATGTATGTATGTATGTATGTTTGTATGTATGTATGTATGTATGTATGTATGTATGTATGTATGTATGTATGTATGTATGTAACTATCTACTTATCTATCTATCTATCTATCTATCTATCTATCTATCTATCTATCTGTCTATCCGACCGTGTACCTATGTAACAGTTGCTCGGGTATTGCCGCGTACCTAGCATATTTGAAATTTCTTTTCCATTAATAAGAAATCGCTGTTTGCTTTGGAACGGAGGAGTATTTGCGGTACAAAGTTTTGCTGTGACGTCACAGACAAATGACAGCCAAATAGGAAAAAACTCAGGGAAACATGTTTCATACCGTACAATTCAGCTTAAATATCTGCAAAAAATATTTTTGAATGTCAAAAGTAAAACGCACCCGGAATGTATCAGTGTCACTGTGTTCTCTCGTTGGTTCTACGAAAGGTACATCAAAATGACTCTGACGCAAAAGAGACGATGGACAATGATGCACACAGGTCTGAATGAAGAGTTGTCAATATGACAAAGGCGAGGTGTGTTTACCCTACCTACATAATTTAATGTACGAAATTTCGAACATACCGAAACGTTTATTTAAAGGTCAAAAACAATTTGTCCATAAGTGATCTTATCTTTCATTAAGCGCGTAATTTCAAGTAAACAAATATGCGCCTAAATAGTGAAAGACCGACACTTTTGCTCAAATTTTCCTAGCTCAATGACATTTTCAACCATTCTCTTGGAAAGCCACGAATAAAAAGCATGGGCAACTTTGCAAATTTTTTAATACGGAAAAAATAGCCTTAGATTTATCTATATTTGAAACGAATTCAAAATCGTAGCCATTCCTATATTAATCCAAATTTAGGGGAAAAATAAAATTTTCGACTTTCCCAAAACTAAGACGGTAAGAAAGTTTCTTACTCCGAGAGCCTATGAACCCCAACAAGTGGTAGATTAGACAAGAATTAAAAATTTGAAAATCCGAATCGTGCCCGAGGCTCATGCTACTTTAAAGCATACAGTGCATTAATTTTCGATCATGCTTTGGTGTAGTCTAGGTTACCCAGACTGCTCTGCGTCGAGCTCTTTCAGGCCGCCCCCAAAGGGCGACCGGAAGAGAGCCCCGCAGAGCAGTCTGGGTAACCGAGACTATCATTGGTGTCTTCTTGCGGCGTAGTACTTGAGCAAACAAAAACTTTTCCATGACAATCAAAAGCTGCCATTTCCAGGGTTTCATGGCTACTTGAACTCGAATGTGTACCTAACCTAGACCCACGACGCAGTACATTGGACTGACTGGGTTTTTTTTTATAATCCGAAAAGTCCATGCTGCTAAATAAAGGGTGGATGATGCATGGGTAGGCCGTGCGGACGATCTATGTGATTGATCGATCATCGGTACCTTTGTAATTGAAAAGAATCAACAGTACTACAATACGGACAGTAGAGAATTTTCTGAATATTCTCCGAGTTTGCTTTCAACTTGAGACACGGGCCCCCTCTGTTGTCTTTCAGTCAGGCTTTCCGATGTCACAGGGCCAACAAGTATACCCAACACCAATTGCAACAACATCACTGTCCCTCCATATATACAGAGTGACATGGTCGCGTTTTAGTTACACATCGCACACGACAAGTGCGCAAAATAGGAGACGCATATTTAATACGGCAAGTGTGCAAGATTACACATGGTATACGTGAACAGGGGCCAGACTCTTTTGAATATGAGAACTACATGTACTACGGCTGCCACTCTCAACGCCAGTTTATCTTCATCGTGAACACCTTTTCAGGTTTTTCCTGTACAATTCATGGCAGTGGGGAGATCTGCTTCCCGGATTACATGACTAGACTTCGGGTATTCAATTTTTAAAAATACGAGTTCGGTCCGTAGAATACATGTAGCGCTGACACGGCGATGCGTCAGGAATGTCCGCATACTGTAAAATAAGACCAGCGAGAGGAAAATACCGACAAATCAACTGTCGAACAGAAACGAGATAATATTTATTTGAGACTTTTTCAATCACTAGTCAATATTTGTGGAACAGAGGTCCGATGAGTTGAGAATATTACCGTAAAGTAGCTCTACGACAAGCGTACTGGCCACAAGATTACTGTTTTTGAGATTTTTATCGGTTCAGTTTTACAAATTTTGAACAAGATGCTCTCGGGAGCTCAAAGTCGATTGAAAAAACTAGACTGAAGCAACACGATGAGCATCACAATTATAATCGCTCAAACATCACGTGTGACGCTCCGAATGGTAGTTTATGGCAAACGTCGCGTACTCTACCGACAGGCCGTATGCATATACTGCCTTGTGACCCCATTCACTGAGTCCATGTTGAACAAAATTGGGTTTGGATGTGCGCATTGCATGACTAGCGATTCGATTTAATGACAGGAAAATTAAAAAACTACTAAAATAACTGAGATAATAAGATGCGTACGATAATTAGGAATTTATGTTTGCAAAATCTGCGGTCTGCGGTTTCAATGTCAAATTGTGTCGGTTTATTTACTGTACACGATAACCACAGCAGCTAGAACCAACCGTGTTACCTTGAAACCTTTTAATGTTGTGCTGAAACTAACATTACCTGCACCAGTGCACGGTATCCCAGAAGTAACACAATTTGACACACTTCAAATGTTAATAGAAAAAAAAACGTCCTGAAGAAGGTCACACTCAGTCTGGCGTATACCCATGGCATCGTACTGTGACAATCAAAGTGCTTTTGATATTATTTGACTTTCAACTTGACGTTGACGAATTCACACCAAGGCCAGATCTGTACAACAAAATGTGCAAGTTCACTCTTACACATGGTGTTCACTTACGCGTGAAATCCATTTGATTGCTACAAAGAACTCCTTGAGAGAAAGAAAGAATGGAGTTCTCCGCAGGTCACTCCTAGGTCAAGGCGTGTTGATGGCACGATTCACACAGCCGTATCAGTTTGCAACAAACTAATGGAAGGTGATGATTGAGATCTGCCAGCCTTCTCTATTTGGAAACGAGTACATTAGAGTATATTTAGATAGGATTGTAACCACATATTCTGGCGTTTCTAGCTAAGATAAATTAAAACTCTATAAAAGCACTCTTAATCAATTTGTTAACAAATCTAGACTTGCTTTTTTATTGAGCAGAGAGCGCTTTTTCCCCTTTGCCCCGATCACGGTCCCTCTCGAGTGACCGTGTCCCGATTGACGCTTTATAAGCTAGTCCCTGTCTCTATAAGCCATAACAAAACCTCGCTTTGTTGATGTACAACAGGGATGACTTAGGCTCAACACTGAAACAAATATCGGACCAATCGAGCAAAAGTATGACGATTGGTGCGCCATGCGATACGCTGATGGATTTCAGTCGCGTGTTTATTTGAATTTGCTTCAAATTAACCATTGGCGAGGTTATAAACACAGGGCGAGGGGAGGGGCTAGACGAAGTGGCTTTTAATACCGTGGCGACCCCGGCGTTCGTTGATACAGAGGTGCCAGGCACGCCGTAAAATACTGCAGACATCGCTTCTCTGGACTCAAGCATCGGCTGCGAAGGTGGGTTCAAAGCGAATTACAGCGTTAAGCAGGTGCCAGGCTGCGGTGTTTACGTCTCTTTCATGAACTAAATTTGACAACCAACACCGTGGCATTATAAACGTTTGCCATAAACTACCATTCGGAGCGTCACACGTGATGTTTGAGCGAACATCATTTTGAGGCTCATCGTGTTGCTTCAGTCTAGTTTTTTTAATCGACTTTGAGCTCCCGAGAGCATCTTGTTCACACTCTATAAAACTGAACCGATAAAAATCTCAAAAACAGTAATCTTGTGGACAGTACGCTTGTCGTTGAGCTACTTTACGGTAATATTCTCAATACATCGGACCGCTGTCTCTTGAAAAACAATGTGAACCGATGAACTTTCACATCTCAAACGATTAACGAGCATGCGTAAACCATTCGCCTTCGAGTGACTGTCATGTAACATCTCCGATCGCAAGTAGTTACTATAGGAGCCTGCATTAATGATATCCTACTTATGAAGTTTTGACCATTTTCAAGAATGCAAGAAAATTCGAGGTGATTGGAAGAAATCACCTTCAAACCTTGATGACTGCAACTTCATTGCTGCTAAACGCCTTACTCACACCCCAAAATGAGAAATCCCGTTGGTCGTACAAAATACGACTTCATCAGGCATCCCCTTTATAGATTTATCGGTCCGTGTAATTTGTATCAAGCCAGAGAAAAAGCGCGCTTTCAAGAGATCATAAAACGCGAGATAGAATGGTGATTTATAAGAAGTATAGTATGCAAAATCGATAAAATCGATTTACTCTTATCGGAGTTATCAGTTTATTTGTATACTGACCCAGACAGACGCAGAAGATTGGAGAGAGATCAGACAGTCTCACAATGATCAAAACGGAAGTTTGACTCCAAACTGAAACTTTATATGTGTAGTGACCCCTAATTAAGCTGCTATAAGAAGTAGCACAACTTGGTACATCTTAAGGGCCTGTGAAGAATCCATACAATTGATATTAGGCCTTCTTATATGCCTCATTCAACCCAAGACATATTAACATTAATCACAGCTGTATACGAGGCGCCAAATGTAAAAAAAATATATACATACATACATACATACATACATACATACATACATACATACACATACGCATATATATAATATTATATATATATATGCGTATATATATATATATATATATATATATATATATATATATATATATATATATATATATATATATATATATATATATATATATATACGGATATATATATATATTTCCGTACTCCACTGCCATCTTTTGCCACGCACAGTCATTAAAGCTTTCTTCCTTAAATGGCGGTCGGAACGCGTTCATTCTTTGGGCAGCAGTGCCCGGTGATGGATCCCCGTACCGTACCGTGTCGCTGGGGAGATTAGTCAAATTTGGTAACAATGCATGACTGTCCGTCCGATCACCTCTTTGATGAATGAGACTTAATTAATCATGGTATCAGATTAATCACTTCTACACTCGATTGTATGATCGTCCAGCGTTCCGGCTTAAATTCCGGCCGAATTTCAAAAGTGGTGTTACAAAGACCGTACAATCGCCATGGCGATCCTGACACTTCAAACGATCGGGTGCTTGAGGATGTCAATGAAAATTGAATTACAAAGATGCGATTGTGATGTAAATCATGCGCAGGTTCTATTGAGATTCTCAAACGTTAGAAAATGGAAAACAGTGGTCTAGCGTCAGTTTTGGGGATGTCAAATGCGAATTTGTCAATGAAGCATATGAATGATGGGTTGTATGTACAGCAATGCAAACAACACGACACGAACAATTGGATAATTCACTCAGGAATAGGTAGTCGGTTGAAACCCTTGACACGTATTTCAAGGGCAAGGGTAATACAGTGTACTATTACAGCGCATCTAAAGGTGTAGCAATGCATGAAAACACGGTACTTTACAATAAGGAAAAGAGTCAAGGCGAACTCAAGGCTCTTCTACCTGTCGATTTACTGCAGTTTAATTCAGTTCAAACGACGACTGACTCCAATAAAATTGTTATTCAAAAACACACGATATAAATTGCTGACTTATCGCCAAGCCGTAAACATAGCCGCTAAATAGCGGGGATGACAGCAACGTGTAATGCTGTTGTAGCTAATTTATAATCTTTTAGGCAGGTATTATAAAACGTCAGTGATAATAATTTCCTTCATGGCTCTTTTTATGGCTTCTTTTTGACACAAAAGTATCGAAGCCACTGATTCGAAGTAGGCGATACTCAAGGTGAAAATTTAGGGTACATGGCTTGCTTAATCGTGTAATACAATGTGGAAGATCAAATATCGGTTTTGAATATGATTCTGCTTTAAAAGATTAAAAGATTCCGACTAGTAATGGTCACTTTATTGGACCCTCCGTCATTCATGCGCATGCGCTATGGGTGACCAGTTCTCTGTCGGCGTTTTTTCAAGGATAGGCACGGAGACTTTGCTGGTTGATTGCCGCCAATTTTTTTTCAAGAGTGTTTAGGTCATGCACGGCAAATGCTAAAAATATTATATTTCCCCCCATAGAGTTAACACAGGGATGATGGCCATTTTGAATTTCAAGTGTTGGTAAATTGTGGGTAATTCGTTTCTCAGGTATCAAATTTTGCACGGTGACCCTGAATTTTAATTTGTGGTTACAAAAGCGAATGGTTTAAAGTGTGCTTGAGAAAGTTAAGTTTGGTCAGAAGCCGAAGTTTTTCCATTTCGGGGCGCGAACTGCCTTTGTGGCCGACATAATTTTCAATGTACGAAAACTATGAAAACTATGTGTAACTAAAACATGCGACTGTGGCGTCTGTATACCCAAACTAAAGAGTTTCCGTAATGTACATGAACAATCTTGAGTGTTTTTGTTAATCATTTGGGCGTCAGTTCTCGAGTATTTGAGAATGTACTTGGTAATCACATCAATCATACAAGGAGTCTCTCTCTCTCTCTCTCTCTCTCTCTCTCTCTCTCTCTCTCTCTCTCTCTCTCTCTCTCTCTCTCTCTCTCTCTCAAATCTATGGTGAGCCATTCATGTAGAAATCCTTTGAAAGCCATGCAGGCATTAGGTCAGGTACGACAGTTTATTGTTTTGGCATAAAAGAAATCGCTTTCTAGGTTGACTCTTCATTCTGGCGCTTGGTACACAGCCGCACTGACCTCTCTCTATACTCCCTATCTATTTTTACAGTGTAGATTCGGTCAAACTATCCCTGGACAACAAACATGGATGAAGAACTCAAAAAGAAGGCATTGAAGAAGAACTATTTCATGAGGCCAGACTTGGTGTTGCCAGGAATCATGGAGAAAAACAACATTCTGACGAACGTGAAGAACTTTCAAGTTCGCGACGACGATGTCTTTTTGGTGACCTATCCAAAGGCAGGTAAGAACAACTAATGTACCCTTGGAGGAAATCCGATGTTGTTGAGCTCAGTTGGATTATTGTATGTTTGTTTGCTACGTTGGTTTTACGTTTACTCAACATGGAGTGTGCAGCTTGACCTGGAGGGACTGTGACTGTACAAACATGTATGGAGAGACGTGGCTACCAAATGTCCTTTTTGTTAAAATAACCTAAATACGGGTCAGACTCCTCTGTTCAGGCACAGGTATTCGAGCCTACAGTCTATGATTCAGGTGAACGTCAGAGCAAAACGGGTAAGATTGCTTCTCTTTTGTCAAGGGATAGTATTATAGAAAGCAGGCAACCTCAGCAGGAAGCGTGCAAGAAATAATGCATAGAGTTGCCCCCATTCAGTTTTTATGTCGCTCGAAAAGGAATACGACTCTTTTTAGGGTAGAATGCGCCTTGGGACAGATATTCAGCCGCGCCTCTCAAACTTTTACAATGCCTTTTGGTCCGCCACTTATGGAGGCTTATTTTGAAGGGTTTGAAATTGTGACTCACCTCATTATACGAATTTTGTTGTAAATGAAATGAAAAGTGACCCATGCGGTACTCGAACCCACATCCCCCGAATACATTGCGGATGCTAATGGATCAGTCGGAGTGACTGTGGTCGGTCCTGTCACTCGGATGGGGCTCTTCATGTCATGTGCGTGTACAGTGAGTTTTGGCTAAACTCATTACCTAATCTTTCTGCCTAAGGATCCAGGGACTCGCACAGAAGTCATCAACTTAGGAATTGATTTTTTGGTAACGAGGATCAGTCATACGAATCATGCAAAGCAAGAGAAGTGTATACTGGGTTTTGATCAGTTCACTTCATATATGTTCGCTCGTGCATATATGTCGTGAACTGGTCAAAATCTCGTGGTGTACCGTCGCTAGCGGTGCTTTACTGCTTAAACATATTTCTCTGAATTTTGCGTGATGTCTATTCTTAATTTCGAAAGAGGATGACTTACAGTTCTGCTACTGAAAAATTTGAGCGACAGTTTAAGTCTTCCAATTCCGAGGTGCAAGCTACACAAGCCTGACATATTTAATTTATTCGTTGAGAGAGTTTCGGGGAGGGTCCAGCGTATGTTCGAACGACTGTCCGATAAAATTGCAGCAAGTTCGAAATAAAGTTTTCTCCCCTTAATTTTTGTACTTTTCCAATTTTTTTAAATGCCAAGTAAAAAGCACCTCGTTTCAGCCACCATGGTTGGCACCTATACATTCCGTTGTTGTCAATGATGAATGTGGACTTGTTCACAGGAAATCGTAGGGTGAACAGGTTAATTTGTCTTGCGGGAATTGCAATCATCTACGACCCCGACTTAGCGCTATATCGTGAAGAAACCGTGACTAGTTTCCCCAGCTTACGGTATAACTAATGTATCAGTTTGCGGTACAAACTGCGAACAGCTGAGTTTTCTGAACAACAAACTTGCCAAAAGATCTCCTCAGCAGTGCACGGGAATGGCGTGAGTTGACAGGGGTTTGGAGGCGTAACCCTGGCAAATAATCAAAATACACCTACACTACTGATACGCGACGAGTTTTCTTCGCCATTGCGCGCGTGTTTCAATTTATCACAGACACAAGCTGCAAGCTGTATCCGTGAAATTTGAGGTTAGCATATCTTGTCTGGCGGTAAAAGCCTGCGGGTACGTCACGTGACTCCCAAAACTGTATCAGTCTTAACCAGGACACTGGACCACTTTGCAAGGAGGGCGTGACTTTTGAGGTAGAGGTTCTGCCTGGTTGCTTTCCAGGTGATTCGATTTGCCAAAAAGGTCTATGACTTTTCACCAACATCTTCGTACACTCGTGGTAGAATCCGCCTCTTGCACAGATATTCAGACAATTTTTTAAGAGACTCTTCCGGTCGATCCGTTGTGGGGCCTTATTGTGAAGCTCATGGAGTGAAGAAAGTTTCGATATCTTATTTTTGTAAAGAAACAAAAACAAAAATGTAATTTTTCCCTTTGAGTTACAGGGATGGTGGTAATTTTACATTTCAAGTGTCCGTATCTTCGGTTGATTTGTATTTCTTGTACCAAAATTTTCACTGTGACTCCCCGATTTCCGTTCTTGATTTTGAAAAGAGATTCGTTGAAAATTTCATTGAGAAAAAAATTGAACAGAGGCTTAAGTCTTTCAGTCTCGAGGCGCTTACTACCTGTACTCAGGACATCCTGCAAGGGAACATCAGCGAATAATAAGTGTTTAAAGTTGGTATATTCAACGATCTCCAAGCGCAGTCAAAGACAAGGAAATTTATTACCAATGTACAGCTATCAGCATAGCCGCCATACATAATTTGTCTGCTCAGATCTTTGAAAATGAATGAAAGTTTGGTTAAGGAAGTCAAATTGCACTCGTCTCACGATAAAAAACTAGGCGACGCAAAGACTCCCAAATCGAAGTTTGCTATCTTGATTGGTTCAATGATCGGACAACAAAAGCGAATAGTCAACGCTTCTCAGAATAAGGTATCAATGTTCATCAGGTGGATTAGATCATTCGGGCCACTCGAATGATAATTATAAATAAATTTGCCCATTAAGAGATGATATCAAGATGATATCATAACGTCCCTATCAACATAAATATTTGTTATCGTTTTAGATCCAAGCATTTACATTTTTTCTAATAAACCGGACTCAAAGCCAGTTTTGGTCTAGACTCAATGTTTCTGATGGTAAGTATTGGCCTTTGTGTCTGACAATTGAGAGGGGGAGGGGGTCGAAAGGGCAAGGGCGTGTTATATTCTTCACATGGTAAGCAGTATGGTGAGCATATTGTCAGCGAAGGACTCAAATTATTTTTCATTTCAGGTACAAACTGGACATGTGAAATTCTGGATGCCATTCTGAACATCGACAACCTGGAAGTCCTCAAGACGAGGTCACTATTCGAGAAAATTCCAATGCTGGAACTTGGACCCTCAATTCATCCAGACCTGGTGGCGGACGGTGTAGAGGGCATACCGTCCAACGTAAAAGCTGTACTGGACCCATTCCCGTCACCGAGAAGGGTACCTACCCATCTGCTACCGGAGTATTGCCCAGACCAACTGTTCACTAAGAAACCTAAGGTATAAACTCATCACATGCATCTGAAAATCGGGTTTTTTTGATGGAATGATGGCTTGTGAAACGCCGAATTATGAAACAACAACGCAAACACAAACGCATATACATTGCTATTGCCAATATTATTTAATTATATCCGCTATCATAAGTTGTTTGTTTGTTTGTTGGGAGTTGAGGGGGAATGTGCAAGTTGCATCACAGAACCTATATGGTCTATAGTCGCATACGCAAGTTGAGTGCTAGGATTCGAGTAACTATTCTCCTAACGGCGCGCTAGTTAACGAATAAGGAAAAGGTAATGATACGTGATGAAGGCCACGGCCACAGGGGTTTGTAATTTTGATTGAAAAGTGAATTTGATGGACATTTGCAGACACTAACCTCTGTTACTTAGAATAAGACTATTAAATTTATCAAAAGTTTTAGGCGCTGAAAGTAATGCAAGATAGACTGCACTGTACTTAGATCAACATACAGTTAGCTGCCTTAAATATTAGCCAAGACAGGAATGTAGTTTTTAAAATGATAACATTTCGTTATTTTCTATCAAACGTCTCAGTTTTTGTCGCTTCAGGTAACAAATGGCCGATAAAGGGAAAAAAGAACAAAAATCTGTACTTGAAACCGTGGGATACACACTTTGGGATAAGTTCGGGCTAGAGAGAGACAGAATGGCCCGAGACAGCTTTGTATTGTGTCTTAGTATGACCAAGTTCAAATCTTGACCTTTATTACTATCACAGGTCCATATATACAGTGAAGTATGAATAATCATTAGGATCAATGAATGACACGACTAACTAATGACACGCCCAATGCATAATCTACATAATTAGTAAAGGAGTCGGTGGGCGGAGCTACACCATACACGTGATTCCCAACAGACACGAACCAAATTTTCCTTGCCATTCCTTCTTCGTTAATCCTTTTTTCCATTTATTTCTGTCACAGAAATGTGTTTCTCTTTTCTCTTTCTCAGACTGTTCTCGTCGACAGAAATCCGAGGGACTGTTTAATTTCCCTGTTAGGGTGGCACGCTTCAACACGCTTTCTATCCCCCCTGGAGTGGAACGAAATGTTTGAGATATACATGAACGGACTCAGTAAGTCTGTTGAGAGTTTTGTTTGTATGTAGAAGGGAATTGTTGGCGACAGTTCGCTCATCAAGTGGTATCAGTACGTTCCCGCCTTAGGCAATGGTGGGTCTGCAAGGTGAACGAGTCAGTACTGCAAAAGTCTGAAGGAACTTTGTGTGCATTTTCTTTAGAGTTCAGCGTTTTATTTGGTGTGTCATTTCGTGCTTTGAATACATGTGTACAGCAATATTGTGTCTGTCTTTGGCTCTCTGTCATTGTACCTGTCTGTCTATGTTTAAGTCTCTGACTGTCTGTCTGTCTGTCTGTCTGTATGTATGTATGTCTGTCTGTCTGTTTCTTTGTTTCTGTTCGTCAGTCTGTCTGTCTGTCTGCCCGTCTATCTTCCCCCCCCTCTCTCTCTCTCTCTCTCTCTCTCCTCTCTCTCTCTCTCTCTCTCTCTCTCTCTCTCTCTCTCTCTCTCTCTCTCTCTCTCTCTCATTATGAAAATAAATAACACATTGATTGTAAAGGAGTCACTTACGTGTATCAAGACTTGAAACCTGTCCTTTTCTATTGAAACTAATTTATCATTCCAGGAAGTGGCTGATGTTTATATCAGCGACATCACTTTGATATTGTCAGTGATAATCTAAATTAGGACTTATGTCCGCGAGAATTTAAGACCCAGATAAAAAAAAAACACTCTTTTAACTTCAGAATGCCGTGTAATGAACTGAGAAAAAGCCCCTATAATTTCTACACTCTTTGTCGGTTTCAAAAAGTGTAGACATTATTGGGCTTCTTTCTCAGGCCATTACACGGCAGTTTGAATTTAAAAGAGAGGGTTAGCAATTTTTGCAACCGACAGTGTACTCGCTTAATCATTTTGAAATTCAGCAATCTTGTCTGCTTGAATCGTCACTTACAAACGTATGTATCTTTGTCTTGGCAGGTGTGTATGGACCTTACCATTCTTTTATCAAATCTTGGGCGAAATACGAAAACGAACCATGGCTTTTATGGATGAAATACGAAGACTTGAAGCAGGTGATAAAGCTACCATAGATACATGTACAATGCATTAAAACAACGAATCAACAATAATCAATTGTCACTACATTTGGCTCTAGTATACGCATATATATATATATATATATATATTATATATATATATATATATATATATTATATATAATATATATATATATATACATGTACAATGCATTAAAACAACGAATCAACAATAATCAATTGTCACTACATTTGGCTCTAGTATACGCATATATATATATATATATATATATATATATATATATATATATATATATATATATATATATATATATATATATATATATATATATAAAAACAATAAATATGAGAACACATCAAGTATTTTTGGTACCTATTACTCGAGTTTCACACATACACGCGATCGTCAGATAGGTAGATTTTATTGTATGAAATTTGCTTCAGGTGCTTCCATATAAGTATCAGGTTGGGTCAAACCATTTGGTGTTGTGGGTTGGATTAAAATTTGACAAGTAAGATTTGTTTTCGTGTCGGCACTTGGACACCAACTCGGAACGCTTGCTTAAAAGGCTAGACTTATCTGCATTGATTATGAATGGCTTCTCTGTAAGATAAAGGTTGCATTTCTTGGACAAATTTGAGTAACCAATTGCTTTTGATAGGATTGACCATGATATATGAAATGGTTTGTCTTGAGATTTCAAGTGAGAGACATATTTTGATAATTCTGTGCTGTTGGCGTACGCCTTATTTCGGAAAGATTGGACATGATTTGCATAGCGTGTTTTAAATGTGTTGTCAGTTAGACCGACACAAAAACAAATTTTACTTGTCAAATTTCAATCCAACCAACAACACCAAATGGTTTGACCCAACCTGATACTTATATGTAAGCACCTGAAGCAAATTTCATACAATAAAATCTACCTATCTGACGATCGCGTGTATGCGTGAAACTCGTGTAATAGGTACCAAACATACTTGATGTGTTCTCATATTTATTGTAATATTGCTCTGCATTCCTGCATCGAGCACATCATCCCTCTGAGAAGATACAAACAAGTTTTGTATACATATATATATATATATATATATATATATATATATATATATATATATATATATATATATATATATATATATATATATATATATATATATATATATATATATGTATATATATATACAAGTATATATTAACGCAAGTATATATACTATAATTATGTTAAGATTCATGCAATATTTACCTAACTAACATAATTATATTATTGCTTTGTATTTGAACGAAATTATGTGTTATGCATCGAGCATTCGGGCATTGTACATGTAATTTCCCACAAGAACATCTGTATACGTCGGTACATTTTAGTTTGCTAACGTGATTTGTCCCTCGCATGACTGAAAGTCGAGTGTCATACACCTAAGTTTGCACTTGACGTCTTCTCAAAAAGTATTTTATCGCTATATGCTCTGCGATCTGATATCGAGCATCTGCGCGTAAGTATATGAATATGTATATATGTATGTATGTATGTATGTATGTATGTATGTATGTATGTATGTATGTATGTACGTACGTACGTACGTACGTACGTACGTACGTACGTACGTACGTACGTATGTATGTATGTATGTATGTATGTATGTATGTATGTATGTATGTATGTATGTATGTATGTATGTATGTATGTATGTATGTATGTATGTATGTATGTATGTATGTATGTTGTGTTGGTGTGAGAGTGGGAGTGTGAGAGTGTATTGTCTGTATTTATGTGTGTATCTATGTTGATATAAAACCATATGGTCAGCTCATGTGGGCCTTAAGCGATGTTTGCACACAAGTATTGATTATTTTTTTCTGTTTTAAATGCACACTTTTGCAGAATCCTAAAGAATCATTCAAAAAGATATCGACGTTTTTGGGAAAAAATCTGACTGACTCGCAAATTGATGACGTGATGCGCGTCACCAGTTTTGACTACATGAAGAAAGCCATGGAAAATGTGAAAGATCGGGACGCGTTCCTGAATCCAAAAGGAGTTTGGCAGAGAAAAGGTAAAACCCACAATTTTACCTGACAAACTCCTGTGATATCATTTGCTGGTACTGTAACCATTGTGTTGCATTTTACTCGCTTCATTTCTCGTTAGCATTTCATCTAATGCGATCGATTGTGTATTTCCCATTGCTTCACTCCCTTTGGCGTCGACCACTGGATCTAGGAACTAAGGAAATGCGCAATGCCGAAGTGGAATTTTCTTTTCATTCCAAGATCAATTAAATAGCATTTCTTAAAGATTTTCCTGGGCATACATGCAATTATTTTATGATTCGGAAGTTCAAACGTAATTTCCGGCCAACTCTCCTGCCAATTGTTTTAAACAAGCAGAACAAACATTTGTAACTACATTTTCTATTTAATCTCATTTTCCAGGTGTTGTTGGCAATTGGAAGGATGCTTTTACCATTGCCCAAAACGAGGCTTTCAACAAGCAGTACGACGAGGAGATGAAAGGCTTCGAACACCTAAAATATAAGTTTTAAAAAATTTTAAATGATGTCACTCCAGGAACTTTACACACAGTAGACAAAATCATATCTTTGGTTTTGAGCAGAAATAGTTTAGTCTGCAATATGTTATCAGAATACGTTTATCACTTCTTCCTCCCTTTGTGAAATTTTATGTTCCATTATCAACTTTGGCATTGCTGTATATCAAGTACTGGTAATGGCGATTCCATGAAGCCTTAGCCCTAATTTGCATAACCAAAGACGATTAATTATTTCAGTGAAGCGAATAATCAAAATTAGCTATGTATAGATGCAAGTCACTATAAGCATAACGTTATAAGCAGCCTGTGAGGGCGCCTTAACTGAAATTGGATGGTCATACATAAGTGGTTGTTACTATTATATATTTTTGAGACCGGCCTTGAATATTCGTTCTGTTCAGGAGTAAACTGCCATGAAACAGTGATTATGGCCGCTCACAGCAACGATGACGATTTAATTTTCTCTCGCGACGTGACATAGACTGATACAGCTACACTGCGCCTAGCGTACATTCCTTGGGACTACTGTTACATGGCAAGCTCAGTAGTACTTTGTGAACTGACTCATAACCCGCGCCAGTCACAAGTCAGAAGTCACAAGTTGTAGCTCCGCCAAAGGATGTTTTAGGACATGTTACTGTGCTGTGACGCAATATTGTAACCGTGTGTAATTTCTTATTAACTGTACGATGAACTAAGGAGTCACAGGTGTTAATTGAAGTAGAACCCGCTCATACTGTTGTAGTTTGATAGATACTAAAATTAATGTTTATTTGGCTAACTTTTGCATGTTACAAAGTTGTAAAATTGTAGGATTAGTTGTTTTGCACGCAATATTGAAGTTGATGCGTGGTGTTATATGTGTACATTAAAACTGAGTTAATACTTTAAATCTCTTGATTGTGCATGAGATGGTGGGGGTGGGTCTTGTCTCCTTTTACAAAATGTGTACTCTGTACTTTGAGAGCTAGACGTGGGCTTGTACTGTACCTCAAACTTCAATACTAGTATGGTTGTTTGTTTGTTTGTTTGTTTGTTTGTTTGTTTGTTTGTTTGTTTGTTTGTTTGATTTGCTGTACCTCAGCAGGCATTTGCTGTTTGGATATCGATGGTGAGGAAATGCAGTGTGGGAAGGGCAATGGGGAGATTTGCAACGGGAAATGCCCGTTTGAGCTTTTACTCTCTCCCGAACTTTCTTTTTATTTATTTAGAACTCCAAGATACATATGTAGTGTATCACGTCAGATTATCATTGCTCAAAAGTGACCAGCTGGCTTCTCCTGCACACATAAGTTCATTCACCCCGAACCCAATCAGACTGGATGTTAATCTGTGATATGAAAAAAAATATATCACATTATTATTCTTGGTTGCAAACTTTAGCAATGGGTCAGTCGTCCACGTGTTGATTTAAAAAGCGGATCAGGAAAGTAGCTGTACGTTTAAACAAAACTCCCGCCTACCGAGATTCAATACAAAGTGTGGACTTCTACAACATTTTCCAAAATTAATTCCACAGAATATTGAATTGATTTGTCATATACACATTCTTTTTGAGCTGGATCAAGTGTTTTATTCGACATTGAACATTTGACGTCGCACTCTACGTCATTGTACCTACGAGGAAAACGGACAGCTCTATCGAATGATCCACCCGCCCACCCATCCATTCATCTATACACCCATCCTTCCATCCATCCATCAATCCATACACACGCACACATACATACATACATACATACATACATACATACATACATACATACATACATACATACATACATACATACATACATACATACATACATACATACATAAATACACACATACACACATACATACATACATACATTCATACATACATACATACATACATACATACATACATACATACATACATACATACATACATACATACATACATACATACATACATACATACATACATACATACACACATACATACATACATACATACATACATACATACATACATACATACATACATACATACATACATACATACATACATACATACATACATACATACATACATACATACATACATACATACATACATACATACATACATACATACATACAGACAGACAGACAGACAGACAGACAGACAGACAGACAGACAGACAGACAGGCAGACAGATAGACAGACAGACAGAGAGGCAGAAAGGCAGAAAGACACAACAGACAGTCAGACAGAAAGACAGACAGACAGACAGAAAGACAGACAGGCAGGCTGGCTGACAGGCAGACGGACGACAGACTTGGCAAGCGAGCTAATTAGATTATCAGGTATTTGTGTTTTAAGAGGGACGCTACACATAAACGTTTTATGTTCCTGTTTAGCCTACCCGACATTCGATAGGCAAAATAATGGATATTTTGTTTGTTTTAGCTATAAGACGAAGATAAGAGGAAAACAAGTACGTGTGAACCGAGACTCTGGTGAGGTATTCTATTAAGTCAAAAATAGACCGATTAATTCAGGTAATCTCTTACATGCATGTCAACCTAAACGCCGTCCCTGATACCGACGACACACTACTGATAGTCCAAAACTCTAAAAAAGGCCAGGAATGCTACAATAAAAAGATTACGTCATCCGTTTTTATTCTGACGACCACATGCAAAATAATCCACCAGATAAATTTCTATTTCATTATTTGAATCGGATAGCATAAAATAATAATACTATATGTTTTGTTGATGTTTATTGAACAAAATCTGTAAGTTTATCACCATCCACTATTAATTTTGCTATGAAACTAGTGCACGTTCTGCTTCTCTCTAGAAATTGTACGTTGGAATACAGTGTGCGTCTGGCTGGTAAACTTAACGCACTACTGTATACAATGTGAGATGATATCGTAGACCAATGAATTCTGGTCCGCCCTGAAAATCCAATTGTCAACAACAAAGTTTGACACCACATATTCAAGCCTGCGCAAACGAGTTGAAAGAGACACTGTATATTGCAACCTGTAAAAACAAAGGTACTTGAAAAATATTTTGTCAATTGGTTCGATTTGTACAGACACGCCCTCTTGGGGTGAGAAGGTGAGATAAAGTAAAATGGAGTAGTGCGATATTGTTAACATCATGATGGCATAATGATACAGCTGTTTTATGTATGGCTATTCTACAGTACTTCATGTTTTCCGTGTAAAAATCCCTTTGGCCATTATATATTTTTGTTAGCATAAATGTATTTAGCTATATTAGCATTCAATCAATTTGTTCTTAAGTTTTGACGGTACAGAAGATTAAAAAATGTTAAAAATCATATTTCAAGTCTTCGTAACCCTCCATTTTTTCATGGTAATCTTTGTCAAGCATCTCGATCTGAGCCACCGTGAGCATGGTCTTTCAACCACCAGAAACACCTAAAATGTAAACGGAAAATATGCATCATACTCGGAGGCGTCGTTTTCATTTCCGTTCTATTCAGCCTCATTTCATTTAAAATAATATTGCTTTAGTGAGAAAGAGTTCTCAATCGATGAAAACAAATAACGTGCAAAATCTGACTTAGACAAAACAAGCCCCCTATAGGTGAGAGTAGGAACTACACTGACGACACGCTGACTTTAAACTTTAAGTATTTAAAGTAAACCGGTAGAGGGCAGTATTCTTTTTCGACGTATACGTTCCTTTCCTCTGCCATACTCCCTCTGGCCTGAGTGTGAACTCACAACCTTTGATGGTCTCAGTGGCCTTCTTCATGTAGAAGAAGTGCGTGACGCGAACAACCTCATCCAGTTGTTCTTCTGTCATCAGAAATATAAAAAAATTAACACTCGCGCGTACTTTTAGGTTGCCATTCTGTTGCGAGTGTAATAGTAGTGCCCCTGGAAGATATTCAGTCACAAGAATGGGACCATTTCACCAGACCTTAAGAAGTATCACTGGAGTGTATATGTTGAGATCTATGGGCACATAGGTCTATGTTGTTGTTACCAATTTGAAACATATGAGGCATGTCTAAGTTATGGTCCTAAATCGGGAAAAGAGATCAGACCTCTAGCTGTATTAGCCAGCCAAGAAATACATATGCGCATAATAAATGAGGTACAAGATGTGAAAATTGGAGGGTATGGAACTTGTGGTTACTGAGTTTTGCATATATATGTATAATGAAGGTCAAAGGTCATCGAGGTCACGAGATATTTTGAAAAAAAATATGTATTGCTAATTAATACCTATATGCCAAAAATCAGACCTCTAGCTCTATTCGCTTGCCCAGAATTAGATGTGCGCATAATTAATGAGGTAAAGCGTGTGTTGTCATAAGGTCTCCCATCCCACTAAATATAAAGGACATAGCACTTGTGGTTACTTATTTATTGACATAAAAGTATAGTTTAGATAACAGGTCATCGAAGTCACATGACATTTGGTCAAAAAATTTCTATCCTATAGTTAGCCCTATATACCAAAAATTAGACATCCAGCTCTATTGGCTTGCTCAGAATTAGATATGCGCATAATTAATGAGGTACAGTATGTGGCGTCATAAGTTCTTCCACTATACCAAATATGAAGGGTGTAGCACTTGTGGTTACTGAGTTATGGACAAATATGTATATTTGAGGTCAAAGGTCACCGAGGTCACGTGACATTTTGTCAATAAAAATTGTATTGCTAAGTTATCACTATAACCAAAAATCAGACCTATAGCTCTATTGGCTCGCTCAAAATTAGATATGCACATAATTAATGAGGTACAATATGTGACTTCATAAGGTGTCCCATCATACCATATATGAAGGGTGTAGCACTTGTGGTTACTGAGTTATAGACAAATATGTATATTTGAGGTCAAAGGTTATCCAGGTCACGTGACATTTTGTCAAAATATCTGAGATATCTGCATGAACTGATGGACGAACGGATGGACGAATGGACGGACATGACCCAATATATAAGCCCCCTGGACTTCATCCATGGGGACTAAAAACTGTGTCACTGCATCCTCTTTGCAATATGAATACGATGAGAAACTAAATTTTTTTATTTTTCTTGGCCTTATACATGGGAGTCTATGGAGAACTGCCTTATACATGGGAGTCTATGGAGGTTTAAACCTAAAAGTCCTCTTACACGGCCAAATTTGATCGCATTGTGAAACAAATCGACGTGCATCTGTATGGGGTAGGGTACTATCCTTTTGCAAAGTTTGAAATATGACATTAAACTGGTCCAATAATCATTTTCATTCAAGGTAATACATTACCAGGTCCATGGGACATTTGAGATTTACAAATTTAAGTAGGACCATCCTGAACCACTGAAATTGATTATATCACAGATATCTGCGTGAACGGATGGAGGCACGGACGGACAGCCGGACGCACGGACATGACCAAACTTATAAGTCCCCCCGGACGGTGTTCGTGGGGACTGATAAAGAATAAAAGAGAGCACGCCCTCAAAGTTTAATATAGTCCAATCATGTAGGAAGGGGGAAGGTGCACGTAGACGCCCCCTCTAGCCTCGGCCTAATAGATTGTTAGTAATGCTTGCTGTATAAGTAAGACAAAGAGGCATAGACAATTTTCCAAATACGTCTTATCAAATTTATTTTATAGAAAAATATTTAAAACTTAAATTATAAAAATGGCGACAGACAGAGCTCAATTGGATTATTGTATGTTTGTTTGCTACGTTCGGTTTTCGCTTACACTATAGGGAAAAATTGCGAGACTAGAGCGAGAAAATGACGCTTTCTCGCAATCAGTGAGAAGCTGTTCTTATTCTCACCGCTGTAGGTGAGAAAATTTTAATCTCAACTGGAGATTTGTGAGAAATGCACTCCTTGGTGAGAATCAAGTGTGAGAACAAATTCTCACCGGTGAGAATGGAAATTCTCACCAAGAACAGTGAATATTGAAATTCTGATTCTTGCCAATGAATGGGGAGTCTTGCTAATTCACGCCAATGAACGGCCAGTCTTGATGATTCTCGCCGGTGAATTTTAATTCTCACTGTACTTGGTGACAATTTCCAGTCTCACCGATGAGAATTTGTTCTCACATTTGATTCTCGCCAGGGAGTGCATTTCTAACCAAACTCCAGTGGAGATTAAAATTTTCTCACCGACAGCGGTGAGGATAAAAACACATTCTCACTGATTGTGAGAAAGCGTCATTTTCTTGCTCTACTCTCGCAATTTTTCCCTATAGTGTTACTCAACATTGAGAGTGCAGCGTGATCTAAAGAGACTGTGACAGTACAAACATGTCTGGAGAGACTTAGGCAAAATGGTGCGGCACATTACCAACATACATATACTTAAAAGTCGTATCAAGACTTGTCGCTTCTCGGTACAATCGCCCATGTTGTTCCAATATTTGACAATGTACGTACATTTCAAAAGTATAAATGTCCTACGTACATGAACATACAGCCTCACGTCGCTCAACAATACCGACAGTAAAAGCTGTCTTCTTTTACCGTTCATGGTTTGTAGCTTATATGACATTTTTAGGAGCAGTTATAGAGGCCTAAATCAGGGACTAACTTTTGTGGAGTGTGTTTACATATAAAAAGCCGAGAAAATGTACCTTTTCTTCTGAGTTTAACGTTTTTCGCGTTAACTAGGGCAAAGTGCCAAAGGCCGGTATGACGGGTGTGTTGCTCATAAGTTTGGAAATACGTAGGACTTTTGCCATTTGTTTATGCTTTACGATGATTTAACCCGTCGTAAAAGAAATTGACATAATTCTTTTACCATGTTCGTTACAACAACGAAAATATTTGAAAGTATTTATTCATTCATGCATTCTCTATTACCCCCTTTGTCGGGTTTCTCGACCCTTTAACCTTCCCGAGTCATGTCAAATCAACCCACTGTGACCTCAGGCCCCGCAGTCTACTTGCCTTACCGAAAGTCTAGAAGAGCAAAAATCCGACCTCGAAATTTTGAAATTAAATTCCCGATGCAAAATGAATTGCCTAAATAAGCCTTTGGAAGTTTAACTTGCGATCAGCCTGAGGTTTTTAACAACAAATTTGCCAAAAACACTCTCAGCAGTGCACGGAGGTAGACACGGGTTTGAAAGCGTAACCCTGGCCAGTGGTTTAGGCGAATAATCAAAATACATCTACAACTGGTGATACCCGACGAGTTTCGTTCGCCATGCGTGCGTGTTTCAACGATTCGCAGACTCTAACTGCAAGTTTAGTTGAGTTTACCCTGTTTGTCTGGCAGGAAAAGCCTGCCTGTACGTCACGTGACTCTCAAAACTGTATCAGTCTTATCCAGGACACTGGCCCATTTTGCAAGGAGGGCGTGACTTTTGAGGTAGAGCTTCTTCCTGGTTGCTTTCCAGATGATTCGAAAAGCCTATGACTCTTCACCAACATCTTCGTCCACTCGTGGTAGAATCAGCCTCTGCTGGGACAGATATTCAGTCACATTTTTATGATAAACTTCCGGTCGTAATGTGAGGGCTAATTTTAAGGCTTATGGAGTGAATGAAGTTTTCGATGTCTTATTTCTATAAAAAACAAAAACAAAAAAATAATATTTCCCCTTGAGTTACAGGGATGGTGATAATTTTGCATTTCAAGTGCCCGTAACGTAGGTGATTTGTTTTTCTAATACCAAAATTTTCACTGTGACTCCCCGATTTTCGTTCTTGATTTTGAAAAGAGAGTCTTTGAAAGTTTCATTGAGAAAAAAATTGAACAGAGGCTTAAGTCTTTCAGTCTCGAGGCGCTTTATACCTGTACTCAGGACAAGCTACAAGGGAACAACCTTTTGATGTTACATTTTTGCCTTTTATCCGCCGGGCGTGAATAATAAGTTTTAAAGTTGGTATATTCAACAATCTCCAAAGTCAAAGGCGAGCTCCAAAGTCAAAGGCAAGGGAATTCATGACCAACGTACAGCTATCAGCATAGCAACTATATCTAATTTGTCTGCTCAGATTTTTGAAAATGAATTAAATTTTGGTAAAGAAAGTCCAATTGCACACTCGTCTCGCGATTAAAAACTAGGCGCCGCAAAGACACAAAGACAAAGGGTAAGGACATGTTATATTCTTCTCATGCTGAGCAGTATGGTGAGCATATTGTCAGCAAAGGACTCAAATTATTTTACATTTCAGGTGCAAACTGGACATGTGAAATTCTGGATGCCATTCTGAACATCGACAACCTGGAAGTCCTCAAGACGAGGTCACTATTCGAGAATATTCCAATGCTGGAACTCGGACCCTCAATTCATCCAGACCTGGTGGCGGACGGTGTAGAGGATATACCGTCCAACGTAAAAGCTGTACTCGACCCATTCCCATCACCGAGAAGAATACCCACCCATCTACTACCGGAGTACTGCCCAGACCAACTGTTCACTTAGAAACCTAAGGTATATACTCCTCACATTCATCTGGAAATCTGTTTTTAATGGAATGATGCTTTATAAAACGACAAATTATGTAACAACAACACAAACACAAACGCATATACATTGCTATTGCCGATATATGTGATTATATCCTCTATCATAGGGGATAAGCAAGTTGCATCACAGAACCTAGAGCATTCGTTGTTGCATACGCTGGTGCTAGAATACGAGTAACTGTTCTTCTAACGGCGTGGTAGTGCTAGTGTAAGGGAAGGAAATCATGATGAATTACTTAAATAATGGCCAAGTTCACAGGGTTTTGCGGGCGGTTTTTCCAAGAAATTTGAGTTGAAAAATGAATTTGATCGACTTTTGCAAATAAACCTCTGTTATGTCCAATAAAATAATTAAATTTATCAAACCTTTTATACTCTGCAAGTAATGCGTGATACACTGCACTTTACTTAGATCAACATACAGTAAGCTGCCTTTAATGTTAGTCAAGACAGGAATGCAGTTTTTAAAATGATAACACTGTATAAATTTCTATCAAACGTCCCAACTGTTGTCGCTTCAACAGGTACAAAAAAATAGCCGGAAAAGAAAAAAGAACCAAAAATCTGTACTTAACACGAACAAAATTTATCATTGTCATTGTATTGTGTGCCATTTTAGTTTAATTCCTTTTTTCATTTGTTTCTGCCATTGAAATTTCTTTCCTTTTTTATCTTTCTCAGACTGTTCTCGTCGACAGAAATCCGAAGGACTGTTTAATTTCCCTGTAAGGGTGGCACGCTTCAACACGCTTTCTATCCCCCTTCGACTTGAACGAAATGTACGAGATATACATGAACGGACTCAGTAAGTCTGTTGGGAGTTTTATTTGTATGTAGAAGGAAATTGTTGGCAACAGTTCTCTCATCAAGTGGTATCAGTACGTTCCCGCCTTTGGCAATGGTTGGTCTGCAAGGTGAACGAGTCAGTGCTGCAAAAGTCTGAAGGCATTTTGTGTGCATTTTCTTTAGAGAAGTCTTGTGATTTTTGGAATACTGTGTCTTATCGTAAATACAATTTTACCAGCATTTGGGATCGACTCAGACTCAAGCCACCTACATCATGGCAGCCCCATTGTCTATACCCGTGAGATGCTTCTCAGTCTACAGGACACAGGCAGACAAGCTCCCGTTGACCTGGAAGTGAGCGACTTCAATTCATTTACTCGGAAAAGACCAGGTAATAGGAAAAAACGGGGTTATAGAGGTGGAATAAGGAACAGGCTAAAGCGAAGAGGTAGTCGACTTCCATTACCAGCAATCACTTTGTCAAACGTTAGATCATTACATAACAAGTTGGATGAACTTTCTGCATTGGTCAAGTACGATGGGGACTATCGGAGAAGCAGCCTGTTGTGTTTTACTGTTCAATGTGGCTTAAGGAGGATTCTAATATCGATCTTGAAGGTTTTACTTGTATTCGCCATGACAGAGACAAGGAAAAAAACTGGAAAAAGTGTAGGAGGAGGGCTTTGTATTTTTGTCAACAACAACTGGTCAAATAGTTATACTATTCACGAAACTGTTAGTACTAAACACTTTGAAATCCTCACAGTTTCTTTTCGGCCTTATTATCTGCCAAGGGAATTCGGACAGGTGACGGTTATACTTGTGTATGTACCTGGTCCAGACAACACTGCAGCCGCTGAGCGCATAGCGCAAAGTTATAATGCAGCTGTCAACCGATCAGTTGACCAACCAGTCTTCATTCTCGGCGATTTTAACACATGTGATATTAGCCACCAACTACCTATTTACATCAATACATAACATGTTCGACACGTCTAAATCGAACCCTGGATAAGTGTTATGGTAACATCAATGACGCGTTTTCGATCAGAAGTGCACCTGCACTTGGTCGGTCTGATCACGATGTCATCCATCTTTTACCAAAATATAGGCAGAAACTGAAAACGTCGGAACCATTGACAAAAACTGTTAAAAAGTGGACCTCAGACAATGTAGAAACATTACAAGCGTGTTTTGAGTGCACGGATTGGACTTTGTTTTTCGATAGCTGTTCAGATAATAACGAATTGACTGATACTATAATTTCTTACATCCAGTTTTGCGAAGACTCATTGATTGATACAAAACACGTACGGGTATTTGCCAATAACAAACCTTGGGTTCGTAAAGATCTGAGAAACCAGTTAAACGAAATGAAGAAAGCATTTAAAGCAAGAGATTCGAGTAAGATCAAGGAACTACGCAAAGTATTTAGAAGCACTGTTAAGTTAGCTAAGATCGATTACAAAAATAAGGTTGAAGACAGTCTTGGGAAAGGAAAAGCAAAAGAGGCTTGGAAGGGCCTTAGTGTGATGATGGGTACGAAACAGAAGAAAAGGGAAATAAGTACTGATAATCCCGAGTGTTTTGCGAATGAGTTGAATCAGTTTTATTCTAGATTCGATGTGTATGATTTTAGGAAAGAATGTGATCATATTTCCCAGTCTCTAATTCCGTCGCCAATCAGTATCAGTGAGAGTGAAGTCGTTTCGTGCTTTTTAAAACTTGACCCTTCTAAGGCATCCGGCCCGGATGGACTGAAGGGTAAAGTTTTGAAAACATGTGCTTACCAATTAAGTTCAGTGTTCACTCGTCTATTTCAGCTATTTTTAGATTCTTGTTTCGTACCGAGACAATGGAAATTATCACATATAATCCCTGTACCTAAGAAAAGAAATCCAAACCAGCTGAATGATTATAGACCAGTCGCATTGACATCAATCATTGCCAAATGTATGGAAAGATTAGTAGGTTCTCAGCTCAAGGCGTCTGTGTCCGATCGCTTAGACCCTTTCCAATTTGCATACAAGCCCAAAAGAGGGGTAGAAGATGCGAGTTTAACTCTCATTAACCTGATTGCAAGCCATCTTGATAATTCCACAAATTACATTCGTATTCTCTTCATGGACTTTTCCTCAGCATTTAATACAATCCATCCCCATCTGTTGATCAAAAGGCTTTTAGATTTAGAGGTCAACCATACTATCGTGCTTTGGATAAGACAGTTCTTAGCGATCGACCACAACGTGTTATTGTTAATGGTCACATGTCTGGTGAACTAACGCTAAATACGGGCGCCCCACAGGGCTGTGTTCTTTCTCCCGTTTTGTTTTCAATTTACACGAATGATGTCATGCTTTCAAATAACCTGTTAACTTTGATAAAATTCGCCCATGACATGGCGTTAGTTGCCAGACTGAAAAATGAAGCTTCACTGTCTACCTACTTTTCTGAAATAGAACACTTATGTTGTTGGTTTAAAGATAATTTCCTCACATTGAATATCACTAAGACGAAAGAGTTGGTTCTTGGTAATTGTAAATCAAATGAAACGACACCCATTCGTATTGACAGTCAAGATGTAGAAATTGTGACATCGTTCAAGTATTTGGGCTCACACTTAGATAAGGATCTCAGTTTTAGGTTAAACACCGATAACATCTACAAAAAAGCTCACTAACGCATCTATCTTTTACGTAAACTTAAGAATTTCAATGTCAGCACCCATGTACTAGTTTCAGTTTATCGTTGTTGTATCGAGAGTGTGCTAACTTTTAATATTATCTCTTGGTTTGGCCATCTCTCCGTCAGAGATAAAACGAGATTATCAAGACTTGTTAATATCTGCAACAAACTAGTTGGGGTACGTTTCAATGACCTGGAAAAAATGTACACACAGGCTCTTCGGAGGAAAAGCTTGTTGATTTTGAATGACAAATCTCACCCATTACATAGTCATTTCCAATATTTACCTTCGGGTCGCCGATTATTGGTGCCTAGAGCAAAGAAAAATGTTTTTAAGAAATCGTTCATCCCGTCTGCTGTTGCCATTTTAAATAAGAACATGTCAAAACTATCGTCAGGAAGCAGAGCTTCCATTTTTAACAGAGGATTTTAGGATTGGCTTATGTGTAGTTTGTTGTTTTGTGTAACTGTTCTTTATGTAGTTGAAGTGTTTTGCTTTTTAACGCCTGGTGCCAAAGATAATTTTCCACTTAGATTGGACAATAAAGTAAAGTATTATTATTTTGTCTTGTTTTTGCAGAATCCTAAAGAATCGATTAAAAAGATATCGACGTTTTTGAACAAAAATCTGACTGACTGGCAAATTGATGACGTGATACGCATCACTAATTTTGACCACATGAAGAAAGCCATGGAAACAGTGAAAGGTCGGGACGCGTACCTGAATCCTAAAGGAGTTTGGCAGAGAAAAGGTAAAGCCCACAATTTACCTGAACAACTCTGGCGATATCGTGTACATCTACTATCACCATTCTGTAGCATTTTACCCACTTCATTTCTTATTGAGTGTTTCATCTAATGCGATTGATGGTCTTTTTTTTCTAATAGCGTCAGTCCCTTGGACGTCGACCACTAAATCTTGGAACTAAGGAAGAGCGCAACGCCGAAGTGGATTTTTTTTTCTTTTGAAGATCAATTAAGTAGCATTTCTTAAAGATTTTCTATGGCATACATGCAATTATTTTATTATCCAGAAGTTCAAACATAATTTCCGGCCTACTCTCCTGCCAATTGTTGTAAAAAGAAAAGCAGAAACAATAATTTAACTATATTTTCTATTTCTTCTCAATTTTTAGGTGTCGTAGGCAATTGGCAAGTTTTATGTTCAATTATCAACATTGGCATTGCTATATATCAAGTACTGGTCATGGCGATTCCATGCAGCCCTAGCCTTAATTGCATACCCACGGACGATTAGTTATTTTAGTGAAGCGAATAATCAAAATTAGCTATGTATAGACGCGAGTCACTATAAGCATGACGTTATAAGCAGCCTGTGAGGGCGCTTTAGCCAGAATTGGATGGTCATACATTAGTGGTTGTTTCTAATATTATATAGGGCTCAGCCCTTGGTGTCGCACCAGGGGTTAAGATTGGCAATGTTATTTGTATTCATTCATGATAAAATAGAATTACTTGTTACTTCATACACGTTTGAATGACAACTATGCCCAGTTTCCCTCACGTACGTACCGGACATCAAACCCTGCAGCAGTGTAGATAGGCCTATAGATATTCTGTAATGTGTAAAAATGTTGGAAAAAAAATTGGCAATTTTTACAATGATAACAGCCTATTGTGAATAACAAGGGAGGTATTGTGCTATCATTACCATTGCAATGGTAATTGCAGTACCCACCTTCAACTTGTAAGCTGAAAACTATAGCGTTCTACCTAAACACTGGCAATTTTTGAATCTGGTTATTGACACACGGGCGCTTTTCTAAAATTCAATCCCAGCATTCTTTATGTATGCCCTCGGTATATGCACGACAGTTTTCTTCCTTTTTCTATTTTTAGGCGTGATATTTACGATATTTTGTATCAGCGACAAGGTGGATAATAATACTTACTGGCTAATAAAAGAGATATATATTATAAATAGCATGTTATAAAATAACAATTTGCACGTTTCGTATTTGTTTATTTACGAGTACTCAAAAAACTTGGCGGCGCCCATGAAAACACTTCCGGTTACTCGCATGGAATATTATGAATCTGCACATGCGTAGTCTGTGGTCCGCGGGTAATATCTTGATCGTGTCTGAGGATCTGGAAAATCGAAGATCGGGGTTAATGTGACTTAATGTATTCATGTATTCATGCCATTTATAACTTTAAGCAGACAAGATGTGTTAGCTCACCTGTTTACGCTGAACTTTAACTCAGTGAGGGTGTCTGTGACAGTGAAACAGTAATAGTACGCCTGACTGTAATTTTGTCCCTTTTAAGCATCGTAATTGGACATCGCCTCCTCATAACCTATGAGTTCCTTTTAGCAGCCACCATATACAACTAAAACGGTCTATAAGATTACGATGATAGAAACCGTTTCACAAAAACAGAGAAAGGGGTGTTGAAGGCAAGAATGAATGGCAGCACCCTCGTTAGGCCATTACCCAGTTGTTGCTTTCATCTGATACACTTAATTTGTAGGGTCAGTGTGTACTTTTTACTGAATTGAGAGTTCTTTTCCTTCATTACGACAGGGTGATATTGCAGTTCAGAGACCAAAGAAAAAGTCTTGATATTTTTAGTGGAAAGGTATCCGCTGTTATGATCAGGACCACAAATGGCAGACGTGTCTGAACGATCTCGCCTATAAGCTTTACTCTATCGCTTTCCAAACAGTCCACACTTGCCAGAATGTTTTGATGTAAAAGACGCGCTGCATTTTTACACAATCGTTGCAGCTTTACAAGGATCAAATTAAAGTTTTGTTATCAAGCAATTGTGAAATCTGTTGTACTCTTGTCCGTGTTTTCCCCTCGAAACTGTGTGCGACTAACACCTGGTGCCAACTTTTTTTTAAAATTTTAAGTTGATTTCACATACCATATGATATCTGCACGCGTATCATCATACATGAAGAGAGGAATTCTGAATTGCGATGTTTTAATAACACTGCATTTTTACAAACGATGTTTATTATACCTTTTAACTGTTCACGAATTATTAGATTTCTTGCATTTCAAAGTTGGTAGTAAGAATACTTGTCGAATATATTAAGTCTCTCCTATTTCGTTCAAAACACGTTGGTCTCATGTGCTGCTTGTTCGAACATTACCTGATAAGACTTTGAATTGCACAATAGTAAAACCGCTGTTTAAGTCACAAACCTTTTTGTGACCATGTTACTACTATCTCCGAACCACGTTTCCGGCTATGTCTCTAAGTTTAAAGTTTTTATAGTCGAATCTTTCAGTTACATATGTCTCCTGAGAATCCTTATAGTCAAGTCTAAGACGGTTGAAGTTAAACAAAAAATAATTGCTTATCGCTTACATGAAATAGGGCTGGCGCTCCGAAAGCATTAAACATGTTTAAGGGTATATTCACGGAAGAAAAGTTGAAATAGAATAATTACCCTATATCCACAACTTCATGGACAACACCAACAACAGACATAACAACTATTCCCCGGACAGAAACTGAACAGGTTGAATCAGTCACACCTCTCTAAATCCTACTCTCCTTAATGTTTATCCCGTCAATATAGTCATCGCACGCTTTTAGCACCTTTTCCAAGGTTCTTGAAACCGGTTGGTCAAAATTGGCTCTTCTGGCCATCTTGATCACCCCTTTAAAGTGGTTGGGTAGGTGACTTACTAGTAGTAACCTCCGTGATTTATTTTTTGGTTACGCGTACGTTAGTCCTTGGAGGCTAAAATGTTCTCTTCTACCCTGATGGTTAGTCGCTACGATTATGGAGCCAGGAGCGGAGCCAGCACCTCCATGCTACATGGCAAGCATTGTGGAATATCTGGGTCATTACATGCTTACTGTGTTTTAAATGTCGTTACAAACGGCTTTGCTAGGTCATGCATAGTTTTCCTTGTTTGATGAACGTTAGTGTTGTATTTGTAGGGAAATATGTGAAACCGATAAATATTTCTTGCTTTTATTCGGAATCATTACTGTCTTACAAAGAGTCATCTTAATTAGCTGCCCATGTGTGGGTGTGGTCAACCTGATATGACAGCCATTCCCCAGATTTCCAATCGAAATTAGTGTGTGTGTGTAAACAAAAAATTAAACTCATGAATTTTATAGACTTGGTCAGTGTGGCCGATATGCCGAAATTCGGCCATATCCACCACGTCTAACTCTGTGTGGGGAAAATTTGTCATAGATAGATAAACAAACGTCTTAAGAAATTACAATAAAAATGAAATCATCTATGATCAGTTTTGTGACGGAGATTCACCACTTTCTATCTACGGACGGCGTCCCATTATGATAATGAGTTGCGTTATCACAAATTTGGACACCAGAAACGCCAATTTTGTTACAACGCGGCAGATTTCTTGAAAAGGTTTCATTTTATCGTGACATGAGTGTTTTATTTTACAGCAGAGAGCGTTCCGCATCGAAGGAGGTAACTGAATGTAGGATTTATTTTATTTTTCGACTAGAACGGGCAATTCATTTTCAGGCCAGACAAGTCCCTTTCATACCTTTGTGGATTGTCTACGTATCAGAACGTCGGAACGTAGCATAGCTATACACTAAAGACTATCCAGTCCACCTACTCCTGTGGTCCGCGTGTGATATCTTGGTCGTGCATGCGGATCTGGAAAATTAAAGGACAGGGGTTAATGTGACTAAATGTATTCATGTATTCATACCATTAATTACTTCAAACAGACAAGATGTGTTAGCTCACCTGTTTACGGTGAACTTTAACTCAGTGAGGGTGTCTTTTACAGTGACACAGTACTGGTGCGTTTGACTGGAATATTGTCCCTTTTAAGCATCTTGATTGACATCATCTCCTCATAACCTATGAATTCCTTTTCGCAGCCACCATATACAATTAAAATGGTCTATAAGACTACGGTTATGGAAGCCATTTCCGAAAAGTCACAAAACACAGAGAAAGGGGTGTTAAAGGTACAAATGAGTGGCAGCACCCTCGTTAGGCCATTGACGAAGCGTTGCTTTCATCTGACACACTTAATTTGTATGGTCGACATGTCCTTTTTACTGACTAGAGAGCTAGTTTCCTAAATTACGACAGAGTGATATTGCAGTTCAGAGACCAAAGAAAAACGTCTGGCTATTTTTAGTTGAAAGGTATCCGCTGTTTTGATGGCAGACAGATGGCAGACGTGTCTGAACAATTTCGTCTATAAGCTGACAATGTAACATGGCTCATCTTTACTAAGCAAATTTGGAACAGTTTGTCGACACGAAACTCTCGAGCAAACTACCATTTTTATACCCCAGATATTTCTGCCGATAGCCCAATTCAGATGTACCCATAGGGTATATGCATGTCATTGATACAGTTACTACCTAGGAATGTAGGTTAACCCTGGCTTCGGTCACAGGGTTAACCGGACCTGTACTGTGGTCACACACTATAAGTCGTATAACCATTAACCTCGCGGGAATATTGCAGTCAGAGTCAGCGGCGCCTTTTATTGCAAACCAACCAAAAATTCAGGTGAATTTTGTGACATTTAGTCTACTTTTGGAGGTGAAAGGGCCGAGTTAGCCATCCTTCGTTTGATTCTGCTATACTCTGTCTCTTTTCAACAGTCCACTTGCTAGCAAGTTAAAACGTAAAGGGCACACTGCAATTTTCCACAATCGTTGCAGCTTTGCAGTGGTCAAAATGAAAGTTGTATTATCAAGCTATGGACAAATTTGCTGTACATTTTTCGATGTATTCCCCTCTATGACGAACATCTAAAGCAAACTTTATTTTATTTTTTAATTGATCAGATTTCAAATGCAATACGATATTTGCACGCGTATCATCAGATGAAGAGAGGAATTCTGTGCTGTGGAGATCCAATGCTTTAAAAACACCGCATTTTTGCCATCGACCTTATTATATATCTTATTGTTGAAGAATTCCAGAGATTTCTGCCATTTCAACTTGGAAGAAATAACACTTACTGAATATATTAAGTCTTCTGTTTCGTTCAAAATATTTGTTCGAACATTACCTGATAAGACTCCTAATTGCACAATAGAAAAACCGCTGTTTAATTCAAAAAACTGTATTTCAAGTCACCATCCTTTTTGGGACCGTTTTATCATCACCTAACCATGTTAGGCTCTGTCTGTAAGATGTAAGTTTTCGGTTACATATTCTGTCCTTAAAATCCTTGCAGTCAAATTTAAGACTGTTGACTCGGAAGTTGAACCAAAACACAATGCATACTGCTTACATGAAGTAGAACAGTTGCATTACGAAATCGTGAAAATATGTTTAACCTTACAAGCATCGAACAAAAGTTGAAATAGAATAAGTACTCTTTATCCCTTGATGAAAAGTCGTTTCGGGTTAAAAATTCGCCTGCGCACAAAGACTTTCATCAGACGAAAGGGCATTCGCAGATAAAGTTACCGCACCAATTGTCGCTGGCATGAGAGCATAGGTCACTTAATTTTCGATTTGGTCATGAAGATATGTGATAACAAATTAAACTGATTACTCGTCTACTCCATTGTGTTATAACAGATCCAGATAGTGTAATGCAACAATTTAAACACTTCTTGATAAGAGGCCCCCAAACCAATATTTTAATTCGTGATATCCTTTTTCAGAAAACTAAATCAACAGACGCCAAATCGCCGAGAAAATAATTCATTGCTAGAAATGGTTCCAAACTTTTCACGGTGCCCCCTAATTTGTATTGATGATTTTGAAAGAGAATGGTTGAAAGTTTCATTTAGGAAAGTTTGAGCAAAAGTTTAAATCTTTCACTTTCGAGGTGCATACTATCTTGAGTTGTATGCCCGTGCGCGTACAAGTATGCCACAGCGATTAGGCGAGACGATAGGCCCCTTTCTGAGATGTTTTAACATCTGAAATGGTTCATCAAATCAGCCGATGTCGTCGACCAAATGTCTTGTTCGCACCAAACCTACAATAAGTAAAATGTTACTGTACCTTTGAGGGTCACGTGATTAAGCGACCTTTTTGTATTTGAAGTATTCAAATATATGTCACTAATGCAGAACTACACAGAAGAAGAAAAAAATTGCAGACACAACCATGGGGAAAATGTTGTCCCGCAAATTTATAATTAGGATCGATTTATAATTACTTCGAAATAAAGTTCTAAATGTTTATAAGACCTACTTTATAAGTATCCGAAGTTCCAGCAGAGAGAGACTAATGCAGACATAACCCGAGGTAATAAGTATTCGTGTAACAGTGAGAATTTGACCCGAAAAGACCTGTGATATTGGGGCAAAGATATCTTTTGTCAATCTTCCATCCAGTGCATTTTATGTGAACTGGAATATTGTTTCCCTAGTTTTTCGACATCACTTGAATCCATGACAGACGCTCAACATGGACAACGTCATGACGGCAGTTAGAGCATACTGAAGAGAATACACCTACAGTTTTGGTGGGAATGCTCAAACCTTAATATTTTAGACTGCAATTAAGTTGGCGACATTGCAGGTTGTGCATTTGAGATGTTGTCCCAATGTTTGAAACGACAGGAGCGAAACTTGATCTTTAGAAAACAAAACACTTTGAAATTAACGATGACTGATGGGAAAACTGACCAGCAAATACATGTAGCTCCCGTACAACAGACTAGTCGTCAGTTAATTAATGTCCATCGAATCAACATACGCTCAGAATAAACTGCAACTTCCTTCTCTGCAAAGTGCACTCAAAACTCCATATACGACCTGACCTTGAGCTTAGCATTCTGATAACCTCCAGGCATGTCAAGTGAAAAAACCAAAAATTATGAGTCCGGCGTTCACAAGCGCTGACGTTTCCCTTGTATCCTTCAGGGTATTACGATTATCTGCTCTGAGATTACAATGCTCAAGAGTTCTGGAATGTGTTAACGATGCTTTTAGAACCGGAGACTTGATGAATACGAAGTCTGCTGGAAGGAACATTCCAAAGTTTTGTCAGCCTGCCAACGAGGATGTTTTTTTGAGGGGGGGGGGCGTTGATCCACGCAAGCTTCTGTGCAGCCGCCCTTGAGTACACCTGCGTTCTGGGAGTCATTCTCAACCTATTTTATACCATGTTTTACCCGACCAGCACGATGAATCACCGGCAAATGGTCCGTCTATTACTTAAAACGAAAATAATGCGAACGGTTTGTTTTAGGAATTTTGGGGAAGGGGTGATGTCCCTTCATTAGGGGACGTTTCCATCTAAAAAACAATGCATATTCAATGCACATTCACCCCTTGAAATAGGGGTTTCAAGGGGTATGGAGCTCCTAATTAAAGATATTTGCCATCTCGTAAGCTGTTTGCAATATGTGATTAGAGATAGCGATTAAGTGGGTGTACAGGGAAGACATCTCTGCCTTACACACTTCACTCATACAGATAATCGTTCGCCTTGAACTTCTTTGAACATTGTACCCTAATTTTCACAGAATAGGACCTATCAATATAAGTACAAGCCATATGTTAGTTCAAATTAATAAAAGTAGGAACAAATTCCGATGTCCTGAAATGATAATACTGTTGTCAAGGTTTACACGAGACTGAGTTTGTGCCGCTCCACTGTACTATACCTTGGCATAAAGTAGTACCGGCCAAGCTATTGGTATCTGAAGTTGTTGACTAAGCGTTAAGTAATGTCTGATTATATCTGATATAACTACTTTAGATTGCATATTATCAGTGCAGAAAGAGCCCAAAAAGGTGCACTGTTTTTTAGATGCAAGCGTCCCGTAATGTTTTAACTGGAAGAGTGAATTAATCATCGATGTAGCATCTTTTAATGAATCATATGGTACCCTGAACTTACTCGTCATTTATCTACAGATTTGGTCGGTCCGTGTAATTTGTATCAAGCAAGAGAAAAGCGCCTTTCATGAGTTCCTAAAACGCGAGATAGAATGGTAATTTATAAGAAATATAGTATGCAAAATCGATAAATCGATTTACTCTTATCGGAGTTATCAGTTTATTTGTCTACTGACCCAGACAGACGCAGAAGATTGGAGAGAGATCAAACAGTCTAATAATGATCCAAACGGAAGTTTGACTCCAAATAGATACTTTACATCCGTAGTGACCCTTAATTAAGCTGCTATAAGAAGTAGCACAACTTGGTAACATCTTAAGGGCCTGTGAAGAGTCCATACAGTTCATATTTAGCCTTCAATACCTCATTCAACCCAAGACATATTAACATTAATCACAGCTGCAACCACCATCGCTACCATCATCATTGTCTTCGTCGTCGTCGTAGTCATACTTCGATCTCATTATGATAACAACACCCCGCTGAACACACACTGATTCCTGATTGTCGTTTCCCTGCCAGTAAATACAACCCCTCCACTTCACTGCCCCGTCTTTACTAGACCTGTTGCATTCTATGGCACATCGTAACGGAAGATAATTGTGATACGACGAAAGTATATCAGCATGTGCTCACCAAAAAAACAGGTGTCAAAATGAACTCGGGTGGGGTTTTTTGGTCAAAAGAAGGCAAGTTAGTACCTGCGGTGCCACAAACGAGCGGAACATCTACAAGTACTGCTTGTTCACTGTCCGTTGCAATCGGGTGTGGTGAAAATTTGTCCGCCGGATTAAAATCGCTAACGAATCCCTCCCAGCAGGAGCACATTATAAAAATAACGGGCGACGGGCTGACCATTAACGTTTATTTATGGGCAAGGGCGAGAGGAAAGCCAAAAATTAACGGGCGAGGCTTGCCGAGCCTGTTAATTTGGCTTTCCTCGAGCCTGGCCCGCGCCCATAAATAAACGTTAATGGTCAAAGCGGAGTTTGTTATTTCCATTATATTATCAACGAACCGGAGAAAACCGTCAAAATTTGCGAATATTTTCGGAGCGAACGACAACTGGGCCCCAGAACTGAACAATACGCGACGCACTGTCACGTGCGCTGTAAAATATTGGCAAACCCCGAGATATTTTCAGGAAAAAGTATCTCAACTTGGCCCACAAATGCTCCATTTTATTTTGTGATTGGTTATGATTTACGTTTGAGCCGTAAAGTTACGATACTTTGAGTTGTTCATCTTATTATTCATATTCATGAGCATGTAAACAGACCATTACTGTGTATTTGTAATCAGTCACGTGGTTCAGCTCGACCAATCAAAATGCGACAGGCAGGGCATGGTAATATAATGCACCTTAATCTTCATCGCGATAAATATCTCATTATGTTCCACTATATATCGCCACGGATTCGCACATCTTATCAATTCCGTGGCCTAGGGTTACGATAACCTCAATTCTAGGAAGATGATCGGGTCATAAACACGACAAGTTTGCGAAGAATCCTCTTGTTGGCAGGGGTTTTGCAATTATAAATCTCCTGGCCGTACTCCACTATCATCTATTGCCACAGTGATTAACGCCCGCACAAAACTTTCTTCGTTAAGGTAGTACGCTACCATTCTATATAGGGGAGCGCCCTCTTTTGTCCAGAAGATGTACATGTTCCTTTTAGACTACCTAACCTGGTGAGCGTGAATAACAGGACAAAATGGCAAAAAATCATGCTAGTGACCTTATAATATTTCTTTCAGAAGTGTTTATAAATCAAAACAACCGAAATTAATTTTTGCACTGAAAAATCGACAGTTATTTTTATTTTGAATGATCAGTAGAGAATAATTAACAATTGTAGCTCTGACATAATATCAGTAAGCTAGAGGGTCAAATCTCAGTTCTAACAAAATTCACCTTTTTTCGTCACTTTTTGCTGTTTAGTAAGAAAATTTGCGTGGTGACCCCAACTTTTTTTTGCTTCTAAATCAAAGAACACTGTCTGTTTGATAGATATTGCAGTACTTTTTACCATTTTGAAAATTATTTTGTGCATTAACATGAAGTTTATATTTTTAAAAAAGACTAATTTTACAGTTAAATGATAAATTTAGGGTCTAATATTTAATTTTTAAGACAAGACATCACAAATTTTAGTTGATTGTCCTATTTCAGCTGTCCTGGCAATGCAAAACATGTGGTATGCACACTGGGTTCTGTTAATCGTTTGCGATAAAATAAAGATTCTGCTGGTAAGTGCAAATTTCGCAAAAGGGGAGATTTAGTGGTTTTCTGTTAATTTTGGCATGTGCTTTTTCGAAAAATTTTGCATTGTACCCCATATTTTTTTCATATCTTTGCAATGTACACATAAAGATTATTTCAGAAAAGTCAACTTCAAGAATGTCCCAACATTTTTTGGAATGGTAGCGTACCTCCTTAAATGGCGGTCGGAACGCGTTCATTCTTTGGGCAGCACTGCCCGGTGATGGATCCCCGTACCGTACCGTGTCGCTGGGGACTCTTATTACTCAAATTTGGTAACAATGCATGACTTTCCGTCCGATCACCTCTTTGATGAATGAGACTTAATTAATCATGGTATCAGATTAATCACTTCAACTCTCGATTGTATGATCGTCCAGCGTCCCGGCTTCAAACGAATTTCAAAAATGGTGTTACAAAGACAATACAATCGCCATGGCGATCCTGACACTTCAAACGTTCGGGTGCGTGTGGATATCAACGAAAATTGAACTAGAATGATGCGATTGTGATGTGAATCATGCGAAGATTCTATTGAGATTCTCAAACGTTAGAAAATGGAAAACAGTGGTCTATCGTCAGTTTTGGGGATGTCAAATGCGAATTTGTCAATGAAGCATGTGAATGATGGGTTGTATGTACAGCAATACAAACAACACGACACGAACAATTGGATGATTCACTCAGGAATAGAGAGTCGGTTGAAACCCTTGACACGTATTTCAAGGGCAAGGGTAATAGTGTGTACTATTACAACAAAATAATCTGAAGGTGTTGCAACACATGAAAAAGAGTCAAGGGGAACTCAAGGCTCTTCTACGTGCGATTTATTGCAGTTTAATTCAGTTCAAACGACGACTGACTCCAATAAAATTGTTATTCAGAAACACATGATATAAATCGCTGACTTATCGCCGAGCCGTAAAGATAGCGGCTAAATAGCGGGGATGACAGCAACGTGTAATGCTGTTGTAGCTAATTTATAATCTTTTAGGCAGGTATTATAAAACGTCAGTGATAATAATTTCCTTTATGGCTCTTTGTATGTCTTCTTTTTGACACAAAAGTATCGAAGCCACTGATTCGAAGGAGGTGATACTCAAGGTGTAAACTTAGGGTACATGGCTTGCTTAATCGTGTAATACAATGTGGAAGACAAATATCGGTTTTGAATATGATTCTGCCTCAAAAGATTAAAAGATTCCGACTAGTAATGGCAACTTTATTCGACCATCCGTCATTTATGCGCATGCGCTATGGGCGACCAGTTCTCTGTCGGCGTTTTTTCAAGGATAGGCACGGAGACTTTGCTAGTTGATTGCCGCCAATTTTTTTTCAAGAGTGTTTAGGTCATGCACGGCAAATGCTAAAAATATTATATTTCCCCCATAGAGTTAACACAGGGATGGTGGCCATTTTGAATTTCAAGTGTTGGTAAATTGTGGGTAATTCGTTTCTCAGGAATCAAATTTTGCACGGTGACCCTGAATTTTAATTTGTGATTTCAAAAGCGAATGGTTTAAAGTCTGCTTGAGAAAGTTAAGTTTGGTCAGAAGTCGAAGTTTTACCATTTCGGGGCGTGAACTGCCTTAAATGTCTGTGGCCGACATAATTTTCAATGAACGAAAACTATGAAAACTACTGTGTGTAACTAAAACATATGAAAACTACTGTGTGTAACTAAAACATGCGACTGTGGCGTCTGTATACCCAAACTAAAGAGTTTCCGTAATTTACATGAACAATCTTGAGTGTTTTTGTTAATTATTTGGGCGTCAGTTCTCGAGTATTTGAGAGTGCACTTGGTAATCACATTAATCATACAAGGAGTCTCTCTCTCTCTCTCTCTCTCTCTCTCTCTCTCTCTCTCTCTCTCTCTCTCTCTCTCTCTCTCTCTCTCTCTCACATATCTATGGTGAGCCATTCATGTAGAGAGCCTTTGAAAGCCATGCAGCAGGTATTAGGTCAGGTACGACAGTTTATTGGTTAGGCATAAAAGAAATCGCTTTCTAGGTTGACTCTTCATTCTGGCGCTTGGTACACAGCCTCACTGACCTCTCTCTATAAAGCATCGGTGTCTATTTTTACAGTGTAGATTCGGTCAAACTATCCCTGGACAACAAACATGGATGAAGAACTCAAAAAGAAGGCGTTGAAGAAGTGTTATTTCATGAGGCCAGACTTGGTGATGGCAGGAATCATGGAAAAGAACAACATCCTCACGAACGTCAAGAACTTCCAAGTTCGCGACGACGATGTCTTTTTGGTGACCTATCCAAAGGCAGGTAAGATCACCTACTGAACCCTTGGAGGAAATCCAATGTTGCAGAGCTCAATTGGATTATTGTATGTTTGCTACGTTAGGTTTTCGCTTACACTATAGGGAAAAATTGCGAGACTAGAGCGAGAAAATGACGCGTTCGCGACTACGATGTCTTTTTGGTGACCTATCCAAAGGCAGGTAAGAACACGGTACACTTTGAGGAAGTCCAATATTGTAGAGTTCTGCTGGATTATTGTATGTTTGTTTTGCTACGTTGGTCTTTCGTTTACTCAACATTGGGTGTGCAGCGTGACCTGAAGGGACTGTTACTGTACAAACAGAGAAATTGTGACTCACCTCACTATACGAATTTTGTTGTAAATGAAATGAAAAGTGACCCATGCGGGACTCGAACCCACATCCCCCGAACACATTTCGGATGCTAATGGATTAGTCGGAGTTACGGTGATCGGTCCTGTCACTCAGATGGGGCTCTTCATTTCATGTGCTTGTATAGTGAGTTTGGCTAAACTCATTACCTAATCTTTCTGCCTAAGGATCCAGGGACTCGCACAGAAGTCACCAACTTAGGAATTGATTTTTTTTGGTAATTAGGTTTAGTCATACGAATGATGAAAAGCAAGAGAAGTGTATACTCGGTTTTGATCAGTTCACTTCATATATGTTCGCTCGTGCATATATGTCGTGAACTAGTCAAAATCTCGTCGTGTACCGTAGCTGGGTGTGCTTTATTGCTTAAACATATTTCTCTGAATTTTGCCTGATTTTTATTCTTGATTTCGAAGGAGAATGACTTACAGTTCCCTTACTGAAAAATTTGAGCTACAATTTAAGTCTTTAAACTACACAAGCCCGACATATTTAATTCATTTGTTGAAAGAGTTTCGAGGAGGGTCCTGCGTATGTTCGAACGACTGTTCGATAAAATAGACGATGTTCCGCTGATTGCGAGATCTCGCGAGACTTTAATACATGCCCGTAGAAACAGGATTCCAGCTTAGTAATACAAGTCAAACTTTGTATGGAAGTAGAAAAAGTGCAGAACTGAGCAAAGATTGCAACTTCATATATTTTATGCAGTGTTTAACGTAATTAGCGACTTGTCCTGTTTTTACGCAGTTTGTCCTGTTTTGCGAGAACACGTCCACTGCAAACCACATATTCTCGCGATATCTCGGAATGTCTCGCGCGGTTCGGAACATGGTCTATTGCAGCAAGTTCAAAATAAAATTTTCTATAGGGTTATTCACAAAATACGGCCCTGTATGGACGAGGGCTCAGTGAGTGACGTATTGGACGGGCCGAAGGCGAGTCCAATACGTCACTCACTGAGCCCTCGTCCATACAGGGCCGTATTTTGTGTATAACCCTATTATTATACACCTCCCTCAATTAATCGTCCGTATAAACTAATTCTATGGTAAATTTTGAGGGATGCGGCACGCGCGATATGAGTGGAACGCGCGCGATTGTTGAAATAAAATTGCTACGTCAAAGGTCAAACAGGCGCATCGCGCGTCTCCCGTATTCGGGACTCCGCGTACTATACAAAATACGCAAAGTTATTGGACGGTCAAACTCCCATAGGTTACGGCAGTAGGTGTATAATAATCCCCTTTATTTTTTACTTTTCCAATTTTTTTTTAAATGTCAAGTAAAAAGTACCTATAGCTTCACCCATCATGGTTGCACCTATACATTCCGTTGTTGTCAATGATGAATGTGGACTTGTTCATAGGAAATCGTTGGGTGAACAGGTTAATTTGTCTTGCGGGAATTGCAATCATCTACGACCCCGACTTATCGCTATATCGTGAAGAAACCGTGACTAGTTTCCCCAGCTTGCGGTATAACTAATAGTGTGCGGTACAACTGTCGATTGCGAAGACGTAGCGAAGTGTGAATTGCAGATCCGTCAGAGCTGAAAGCGCGCACTAACACAGAAAGCAGTCTGAAGTGAAGTGTTACAGGCAAAATGACGCGGTACATTACCAACATACATATTAATACACATCAGTCGTATCAAGATTTGTCGCTTTTCGGCAAAATCGCCCATGTTGTTCCAACATTTGGCAATTTATGTACATTTCAAATGCATGAATGTCCTACTTCTATGTACATGTAGCTACACGTAGCTCAACAACACCGATACTTCGAAGCGAACTTCTTTGACCATTGGTGGTTTGTAGTTTATGTGACTTTTTCAAGGAGCAGCTAGGCGTATATCAGGGATTTAAACTGCTGTGGAGTGTATTAACAGATAAGCAACCGAGAAAATATACCTTTTCCCCCGAGTTTATCGTGATTTGGGTTCACTAGGGCAAGGTGCACAAGGCCGGTACGACGGGTGTGTTGCCGATAAGTTTGGAAATACGTAGGACTTTTGCCGTTACTTTATGCTTTGGCGACGATGATTTAACCCGTCGTAAACGAAATTGACATTATTGTTTTACTATGCTTGTTACAACGACGAAAATATTTGAAAGTATTATATCATTCTTCATACTCTATGGCCCTATTGTCGCTTTTTCGACCCTTAAACCTTCCCGAGAGTCATGGCAAATCAAACTCACTCGGTCTATTCGCCTTACCGAAAGTCTGGAAAATCAACAATCCGACCTAGAAATTTTGATTTTAACTTCCCTATGCAAAATGAATTGCCTAAATAAGCCGTTTGAAGTTTAAACTGCGAACAGCCTGAGTTTTCTGAACAACAAACTTGCCAAAAGACCCCCCTCAGCAGTGCACGGGAATGGCGTGAGTTGACAGGGGTTTGGAGGCGTAACCCTGGCATATAATCAAAATACACCTACACTGCTGATACGCGACGAGTTTCCTTCGCCATTGCGCGCGTGTTTCAATTTATCAAAGACACTAGCTGCAAGCTGTATCCGTGAAATTTGATCTTGTCTGGCGGAAAAAGCCCGCGGGTACGTCACGTGACTCTCAAAACTGTATCAGTCTTAACCAGGACACTGGACCACTTTGCAAGGAGGGCGTGACTTTTGAGGTAGAGGTTCTGCCTGGTTGCTTTCCAGATGATTCGATTTGCCAAAAAGGTCTATGACTTTTCACCAACATCTTCGTACACTCGTGGTAGAATCCGCCTCTGGCACAGATATTCAGACAATTTTTTTAAGAGACTTCCGGTCGATCCGTTGTGAGACCTTATTTTGAAGCTCATGGAGTGAAGAAAGTTTCGATATCTTATTTTTGCAAAGAAACAAAAACAAAAAAGTAATTTTTCCCTTTGAGTTACAGGGATGGTGGTAATTTTACATTTCAAGTGTCCGTATCTTCGGTTGATTTGTATTTCTTGTACCAAAATTTTCACTGTGACTCCCCGATTTCCGTTCTTGATTTTTAAAGAGATTCGTTGAAAGTTTCATTGAGAAAATATAGAACAAAGGCTTAAGTCTTTCAGTCTCGAGGCGCTTACTACCTGTACTCAGGACATCCTGCAAGGGAACATCAGCGAATAATAAGTTTTTAAAGTTGGTATATACAACAATCTCCACGCGCAGTCAAAGACAAGGAAATTTATGACCAATGTACAGCTATCAGCATAGCTGCCATACATAATTTGTCTGCTCAGATCTTTGAAAATGAATGAAAGTTTGGTTAAGGAAGTCAAATTGCACTGGTCTCGCGATAAAAAACTAGGCGACGCAAAGACTCCCAAATCGAAGTTTGCTATCTTGATTGGTTCAATGATCGGACTGCAAAATCGAAGAGTCAACGCTTCTCAGAATAAGGTATCAATTTTTATCAGGTGGATTAGATCATTCGGGCCACTCGAATGATAATTATAAATATATTTGCCCATTAAGAGATGATATCAAGATGATATCATAACGTCCCTATCAACATAAATATTTGTTATCGTTTTAGATCCAAGCATTTACATTTTTTCTAATAAACCTGACTCAAAGCCAGTTTTGGTCTAGACTCAATGTTTCTGATGGTAAGTATTGGCCTTTGTGTCTGAAAATTGAGAGGGGGAGGGGGTCGAAAGGGCAAGGACGTGTTGTATTCTTCTTGTGGTGAGCAGTATGGTGAGCATATTGTCAGCGAAGGACTTAAATTATTTTTCATTTCAGGTACAAACTGGACATGTGAAATTCTGGATGCCATTCTGAACATTGACAACCTGGAAGTCCTGAAGACGAGGTCGCTATTCGAGAAAATTCCAATGCTGGAACTCGGACCCTCAATTCATCCAGACCTGGTGGCGGACGGTGTAGAGGGCATACCGTCCAACGTAAAAGCTATACTGGACCCATTCCCGTCACCGAGAAGAATACCTACCCATCTGCTACCGGAGTACTGCCCAGACCAACTGTTCACTAAGAAACCTAAGGTATAAACTCATCACATGCATCTGAAAATCGGAAGTTTTTTTATGGAATGATAGCTTGTAAAACGCCGAACTATGGAACAACAACGCAAACACAAACGCATATACATTGCTATTGCCAATATTATTTAATTATATCCGCTATCATAAGTTGTTTGTTTGTTTGTATGGAATTGAGGGGGAATGTTTAAGTTGCATCATAGAACCTATATAGTCTATAGTTGCATACGCAAGTTGAGTGCCAGGATTGAGTAACTATTCTCCTAACGGCGCGCTAGTTAACATGTAAGGAAAAGGAAATGATACGTGATGAAGGCCACGATCACAGCAGTTTGTAAGCTGTTCTCCGAGAGTTTTAGTTGAAAAATGAATTTAATTGGCTTTTGCAGATACTAACCTATGTTACTTGGATTACGACTATTAATTTTATAAAACTTTTAGACTCTGAAAGTAATACGTAATAGACTGCTCTTTACTTGGATCAACATACAGTGAGCTGCCTTGAATATTAGTCAAGACAGAAACGCATTCTATAAAGTGATAACACTGCATTATTTTCTACCAAACGTCTCAATTTTTGTCGCTTTACTAGGTAACAAATAGCAAAAAAGGAACAAAAGAACAAAAAATCTGTTCTTGACACGGACAAAATTTTCCTTGTCATTCTATTTTGTGTTACATTTTCTGTTCATCCTTATTTTCATTTCTCTCTGACATAGAAATGTCTTTCTCTTTTTCTCTTTCTCAGACTATTCTCGTCGACAGAAATCCAAAGGACTGTTTAATTTCCCTCTTAGGATGGCACTCTTCAACACGCTTTCTATCCCCCTTAGAGTGGAACGAATTGTATGAGATATACATGAACGGACTCAGTAAGTGTGTAGAGAGTCTTAATTGTATATGGAAGGGAATTGTTGGCGACAGTTCGCTCTTCAAGTGGTATCAGTACGTTCCTGCCTTGGGCAATGGTGGGTCTGCAAGGTGAACGATTCAGTGCGGCAAAGTCTGAAGGCATTTTGTGTGCATTTTCTTTTGAGTTCAGATTTTTATTTGGTGTGTCATTTCGTGCTTTGAATACATGTGTACAGCAATATTGTGTCTGTCTTTGGCTCTCTGTCACTGAACCTGTCTATCTGTGTTTATGTCTCTGTCTGTCTGTCTGTCCGTCCGTCCGTCCGTCCGTCTGTCTGTCTGTCTGTCTGTCTGTCTGTCTCTCTCTCTCTGTCTCTCTCTCCCTCGCTCTCTCACACACACACACAAACACACACACACATTATGAAAATTAATAACACATTGATTGTAAAGGAGTCAACCTACGTACGTGTATTAAGACTTGAAACCTGTGCTTTTTGATTAAGGCTAATTTATCATTCCAGGACGTGGCTGTCGTTTACATCAGCGACACCACTTTAGTGACAGTAATTAACTGAGAAAGGAGCCCGTATATTGTCTACACTTTTTGAAACCAACAATATACTCGCTTACATGTGATTGTCAGTATCGACTGAAAAGTGAAAGACGTTGCTTGTCTATCTGTTCAACTCTGGTGATCATTTGGAAATTCAGCAATCTTGTCTGCTTGAATCGTCACTAACAAACTATGTATCTTTATCTTGGCAGGTGTGTATGGACCTTACCATTCTTTTACTAAATCTTGGGCGAAATACGAAAACGAACCATGGCTTTTATGGATGAAGTACGAAGACTTGAAGCAGGTGATAAAGCTACAATTGTTACATGTACAATACATTAAAACAACGAATCAACAATAATCAATTATAACTATATTTGGCTACAGTATCTATCTATCTATCTATCTATCTATGTGTGAGAATAAGAGTGTGAGTGTATGTCTGTATTTATGTATGTATCTTTGTTGATATAAACCATATGGTTAGCACATGTGGGCCTTAAGCGATGTCTGCACACAAGTATTGATTATTTTTTTCTATTTTAAATGTACATTTTTTATAGAATCCTAAGGAATCGTTCAAAAAGATATCGACGTTTTTAGGCAAAAATCTGACTGACTCGCAAATTGATGACGTGATGCGCGTCACCAGTTTTGACTACATGAAGAAAGCCATGGAAAATGTGAAAGATCGGGACGCGTTCCTGAATCCAAAAGGAGTTTGGCAGAGAAAAGGTAAAACCCACAATTTTACCTGACAAACTCTTGCCATATCATTTGCCGGCACTGTCACCATTCTTTAGCATTTTACTCACATCATTTCTCATTGAGTGTTTCGTCTAATGCAATCGATGGTGTATATCCCATAGAGTCAGTCCCTTAGGCGTCGACCTATAGATCTTGGAAGGCAGAGTGCAATGCCAAAGTGGAATTTTCTTTTCATTCCAAGATCAATTAAATAGCATTTGTTAAAGATTTTCCTTGGCATACATGCAATTATTTTATTATTCGGAAGTTCAAACGTAATTTCCGGCCTATTCTCCTGTAATTTTTTTTAAACAAGCAGAAACAAATATTTTTAACTACATTTCCTATTTCATCTAAATTTCCAGGTGTTGTCGGCAATTGGAAGGCAGCTTTCACCATTGCCCAAAACGAGGCTTTCAACAAGCAGTACGACGAGGAGATGAAAGGCTACGAACACCTAAAATACAAGTTTTAAATGATGACACTCCGGGAACTTTAGACAAAGTAGACAAAATCATATCTTTGCTTTTAAGCGAAATATTTTTGTCTGCAATGTGTAATCAGAATACGTTTATCACTTCTTCCTGCCTTTGTGAAGTTTTATGTTCCATTATCAACTTTGGCATTGCTGTATATCAAGTACTGGTCATGGCGATTCCATGCAGCCCTTGCCCTAATTTGCATAACCAAAGACGATTAATTATTTCAGTGAATCGAATAATCAAAATTAGCTATGTATAGATGCAAGTCACTATAAGCATGACGTCATAAGCAGCCTATGAGGGCGCCTTAACTGAAATTGGATGGTCATACATGAGTGGTTGTTACTTTTATATATTTTTGAGACCGGCCTCGAATATTCTTTCTGTTCAGGAGTAAACTGCCATGAAAAAGTGATATATGGCCGCTCACAGCAACGATGACGATTTAATTTTCTCTCGCGACGTGACATAGACTGATACAGCTACACTGCCCCTAGTGTACATTCTTTAGGACTACAGTTACATGGCAAGCTCTGTAGTACTTTGTGAACTTACTCATAACCCACGCCAGTCACAAGTCAGAAGTCACAAGTTGTAGCTGCGTCAAAGGATGTTTTAGGACATGTTACTGTGCTGTGACGCAATATTGTAACTGTGTGTAATTTCCTATTAACTGTACGATGAACAAAGGAGGCACAGGTGTTAATTGAAGTAGAACCCGCTCATACTGTTGTAGTTTGATTGATACCAAAATTAATGTTTGGTTTGCGAACTTTTGCATGTTACAAAGTTGTACAAATGTAAGATTAGTTGTTTTGCACGCAATATTGAAGTTCATGCGTGGTGTTACATGTGTACATTAAAAAGTTAATTCTTCAAATCTCTCGATTGTGCATGAGGGGGTGGGGTGGGTCTTGTCTTTTTTTACAAAATGTGTACTCTGAAAATTTGAGAGCTAGACTGGGGGCTTGTACTGTACCTGAAACTTCAATACTAGTATGGTTGTTTGTTTGATTTGCTGTACCTCAGCGGGCATTTGCTGTTTGGATATCGATGGTGAGGAAAGGGAGTGTGGGAAGGGCAATGGGGAGATTTGCAACGGGAAATGCCCGTTGGAGCTTTTACTGTCTCTCCCGAAATTTCTTTTTATTTAGAACTCCAAGATACATATGTAGTGTATCACGTCAGATTATCATTGCTCAAAAGTGACCAGCTGGCTGCTCCTGCTCACATAAGTTCATTCACCCCGAACCCAATCAGACTGGACGTTAATCTATGATATGAAAAAAATATATCACGCTATTATTCTTGGTTGCAAACTTTAGCAAAGGGTCAGTCGTCCACGTGTTGATTCACGGGTATTGTTTAAGGCGTGAAGCGGTTACGTAACCCATCCATGTTTGCCTCGCCTCAGGTAGCTCTCGCCTCTCCTTTCCGAAGAGTGATGACCATGCATCCTTCGATAATTTTCGGATTTCCGCCAAATATTAAGCGAAAGTATGTTCAGCAAAGTTTGTGTTGTTGTTGTCGAGTGGTGCTGAGCGGAATTGGCGTGCTGGCGAAAACGGGACTGTTTTGAGCTTCAGGAACGTGAGTTTTGCCGTTTTAAAAATTCCTCTCACATAATGAGTGTGTTTGAACCAAATTTGAAAGTCTTTTATCGACACTGTCTGGTTTTACTCAATGGTTTACTGTCAGTCATACCGTCTTTTACACGTGCGTCAAGGAAGGACAATTTTATGAAACTGCCGGCGTGTTATGTTTTGATTGGTGTGAAGCAGTGTTTCTGGCCTGAGAGCTCACAAAGTAACCATGGTTGCTACGCGACTGGCAGTACGATGCCATCTCGTTTTATTTTTCGCATTATCTCGTGCAATTATCAAAAAAACCCAAAGCATCCAAAAAGTTTAACACCTTTGAAGCTCATTTTAATATGAAAAGCCAATAGTCTACCGAGACGACCATGGAACAAAAGGCATGCCACGTTTCCAGTCTGTCTACATTTGTCTGTGGTTGATTTAAAAAGCGGATCAGGAAAGTAGCCATACATATATGCGTACACACACACATACATACACACATACATACACACATACATACATACATACATACATACATACATACATACATACATACATACATACATACATACATACATACATACATACAAGATACATACATACATACATACATACATACATACATACATACATACATACATACATACATACATACATACATACATACATACATACATACATACATACATACATACATACATACATACATACATACATACATACATACATACATACATACATACATACATACATACATACATACATACATACATACATACATACATACATACATACATACATACATACATACATACATACATACATACATACATACATACATACATACATACATACATACAACAGACAGACAGACAGACAGACAGACAGACAGACAGACAGACAGGCATACAGACAGACAGGCAGACGGACGACAGACTTGGCAAGGTAGCTAACTAGATTATTAGGTATGTGTGTTTTAAAAGGGACGCTACACATAAACGTTTTATGTTCCTGTTGAGCCTACCCGACATTCGATAGGCAAAATAATGGATATTTTGTTTGTTTTAGCTATAAGATGAAGATAAGAGAAAAACAAGTACGTGTGACCCGAGACTCTGATGAGGTATTCTATTCAGTCAAAAACAGACCGATTAATTTACGTAACCTTTTACATGCATGTCAACCTAAACGCCGTCCCTGATACCGACGACACACTACTGATAGTCCAAAACTCTAAACAGTCCAGGAACGCTGCAATGAAAAGATTACGTCATCCGTTTTTATTCTGACGACCACATGCAAAATAATCCACCAGATATATTTTTATTTCATTATTTGAATCGGAGAGCATAAAATAATAATACTAAATGTTTTGTTGATGTTTATGGAACAAAATCTGTAAGTTTATCACTATCCACTATTTATTTTGCTATGAAACTAGTGCACGTTCTGCGTCTCCCTAGTAATTGTACTTCGAAATACAGTGTGTGTCTGGTTGGTAAACTTAACGCACTACTGTATACAATGTGTCATGATATCGTAGACCAATGAATTCTGGTCCGCCCTGAAAATTCAATTGTCAACAACAACGTTTGACACCACATATTCTAGCCTGCGCAAACAAGTTGAAAGAGGCACTGTATTTTGCAACCTGTAAAACAAAGGTACTGGAAAAATATGTCACAAAGTATCGTTTTTGGTTCGTTTTGTACAGACACGCCCTCTTGGGGTGAGAAGGTGAGATATACTAAAATAGAGCAGTGCGATACTGTTAACATCATGATGGCATAATGATACAGCTGTTTTATGTATGGCTATATTTACGGTACTTCATATTTTCCGGTTAAAAATTCCTTTGGCTATAATATATTTTTGTTAGTATAAATTTAGCTATATTAGCAGTCAATCAATTTGTCTTAAATATTTGACGGTACACAAGATTAAAAAATGTTAAAAATCATATTTCAAGTCTTCGTAACCCTCCATTTTTTCATGGTAATCTTTGTCAAGCATTTTGTTCTGGGCCATCGTGTACATGTTCTTCCAATCACCAGAAACACCTAAAATGTAAACGGAAAATATGCATCATACTCGGAGGCGTCGTTTTCATTTCCGTTCTATTCAGCCTCATGTCATTTAAAATAATATTGCTTTAGCGAGAAAGAGTTCTCAATCGATGAAAACAAATAACGTGCAAAATCTGACTTAGACAAAACAAGCCCCCTATAGGTGAGAGTAAGTACTACACTTACGACACGCTTACTTTAAACTTTAAATATTTAAAGTAAACCGGTAGAGGGCAGTATTCTTTTTCGACGTATACGTTCCTTTCCTCTGCCATACTCCCTCTGGCCTGAGTATGAACTCACAACCTTTGATGGTCTCAGTGGCCTTCTTCATGTACAAGAAGTGCATGACGTGAACAACCTCATCCAGTTGTTCTTCTGTCAGCGATTGCCCAATAATGAAATAAAGACAAAAATTAAAATGATTTTCATTCACTTGTCTTTCAGTAATAATTGTGCTTCGACTTCTTACATGATTTGTTCTTTCTCAATCACGTAGCAGCTTGTTGTTGTTTGTTTGTTGTTGTTGTTGTTGTTGTTGTTGTTGTTGTTGTTGTTGTTGTTGTTTGTTGTTATCCATATTTGTGTAACCCTGGGTAAATCACAGCTTCATCGATAACTAAACAACTTCGGCCAAAATTAATTGCATGGGCCTCTGTTCAGGTAGATTGCGATTCGGGCACATATATTCTGACTCGCAAATTTTCGAAAACATTTTCTAATCTACAGGGTGTGTTGAAAGTCAAAAATGTTATTTCTCCCCATTGAGTCAACATAGGGGTGGCGGTCATTTTGAATTTCACATATGGGTAGATGTTAGGTAATTTGTTTCTCTAGTTCCAAACTTTACACTGTAACCCCTGATGTGTATACTTGATTTGGTAAGAGAAAAGCCGATAGTTTCATTGAGGAAAGTTTGAGCAAACGTTTGAGTCTTTCATTTTCAACGTGCGTACAACCTTAAAGGAAAGGTCTGATTAAATAATTGTTGTGAGTGTGGTTGCTTATCTAATTTAAAGATAAGTAGTATTGATTTAGAAGCACTATATTTCCGTAATGCTCGAAATTTTAGACTCGAAAGAAACCATAATTATAGTGAAACAAATGGTATAAGTCGAAGGACATTGTCAAAGCCATGTTAATTAGATGCTAATTTGCATGTTTCACACACATACTGTACTAAAGTTATATAATTTAGAAAGTACCAAGTCGAATTCTTAGCAGTTCAGCTTTACCTTCAGCATGCCAGCGTTGATATCGATTGAATTTGACTAGCGCAACTAGGAATAACATGATTAACCACAGACAATATATTGTTGTCAAAAGCTTTATGGGAGCTTGCTAAATATATGGCTATAGATAAAGCAATAGTAAAGATACTGGACATATTTCGTGTCAATTTATTTGATATTTGAATATTTGATGGCATTTTGTTGGGCTGAATATTGACCTACAAGACTAGAATACAATAATCTTCATTTCAGGCATGCATTATTGCCAGTCCAAATAATCAAACGAAGATAGACTACTTCAAGAAAGATGAAAGTTGGCATACACGTAAAGATGGACAACCGTGCTAATGCACTGTGCAGGCGAACGTGTCATGTATTGTTGTCAAAAACAGATTAAAATCGTATCATATATTTACTGCTGACAGAGAGAATGAGAAACAGGGCAAAAGTGTAAACCAATTTCCCTCCGAGAAACTGCATCATTCCAGGTTATCGATCTCCTGTAGGTTTGACTAATGCACGAGCAAAATAAAATGATTTTTATGATGATGTTTCGGGAGAAGATTCATAAATGAAATGTCTCTCTATCTAAAATGTAAATGAGCAGTTTTTGTGGATGAATGCTTTAAGTCATGCAAGTCTACATTACACATGGTCTAGTGAAAATGACTTCAAGTCATACCTTAATGTCCTCGTATCCTATCAAAAGCACCCAGAGTTCGTTCTTGTATTTAGCCCAAGCACAGACAAATATAAACAGACTGGCAACGGGTATTGTTCAAGGCGTGAGGCGGTTACGTAAGTCATCCATGTTCGCCCCGCCTCAGGTAGCTTTCGCCTCGCTTTTCCGAAGAATGCCGACCATGCACCCTTCGGTAGTTTCCGGATTTTCGCCAATTTTTAAGCGAAAGTATGTTCGGCAAAGTTTGTGTTATTATTGTCAAGGGGTGCTGAGTGAAATCGGCATGCTGGCAAAAACTGGAAAGTTTTGAGCTTCGGGAAAGTGAGTTTTACCATTTTAAAAATTCCTCTCACATTTTTATGAATACATATTGAGTGTGTTTGAACCAAATTTGAAAATCTTTTATCGATACTGTCTGGTTTTACTCAATGGTTTACGGTCAGTCATATCGTCTATTAAAAGTTGGTCATTGAAGGACGTGTTTATGAAACTGCGGGCGTGTTATGTTTTGATTGGCGTGAAGCAGTGTTTCTGCCCTGAGAGCTCACAAAGTAAGTGTGTTTGCTACGCGACTGGCAGCACGATGCCATCTCGTCGTACTTTTTGCATAATCTCGTGCAATTATCAACCACAAACAAAGGTCTCAAAAGAATCTAACACCTGTGAAGCTCATTTTAATATGAAAAGGCCGTAGTCTACCGAGACGACCATGTAACAAAAGCCATGCCGCGTTGCTAGTCTGTTTCTTCTTTTTGTCTGTGGCCCAAGCTTTGGTAATCACCACTTAGAGCTGTGGAGGAAGTATCCAACAATTTTAACTGGCTATATTTGACTGTGCGGGCGCTCTCTGCATGCTCGGCTACTTGCCCACAGAGGTTCAGGCGACAACGAAGTATTGGGTAGAAAAACAAAAATTATAACAACGTATCCCTCACGTACGCAATCCGTACACGATCAAAGTACTTTTGTAACTAACAATACTATATCCCCGCTGGATTGCCCTAGCTCTACACGGTATTTGGAGTCCTGGTCCGATATTTCTTATAAATCCCCTTTTAAACATGCACACAATAAAATAATTTATATACTTTACATGTGAAAGTATATAGCAAGCATGCGGTTTGTGAATAAATCTTAATAACAAACGAGCAAATACGCATTACTGCGTGGTTTATCAAACTTACTGTGACCCTTCATGTTGGCAGTAAACATTTTTTCCCAGGCGAGGGATCCAAGAAACGCAAGGACTGATGCCAGTTGAACAGGGATATGAGACAACCATTCGGGTTCCTGTCTACCACATAGTCTAGGGAGGTTTTTATACAGAATTGAGAATATGAGAGAGCACGCCCTCAAAGTTTAATATAGTCCAGATATGTAGGAACGCCAATAGAAATCGAAAATACGCCCAAAAGAGGAAAAAGTAATGCTCTGATAATTGGCAAAAGACTAGCCAATAGCATTCAAAAACTGATGGAAAGGTAGTAACACGAACAGCTGTGTGTTCAGTATCTGTGTCTACATGTTCAAACTGTCCTTTCCTTACCCTGTTTGACCTTTCATCTGTTCTTTCGTCAAAAAAGGTTGCCTCATCATTTTCAAGATTGGGAGAACATATATTACAGTCATATCTGATGTGAGTTACAGCGTAACTTGTTAGTCACAGGCTGGCAATTATACCAAACTTTGACGTCAATGTATACCAGCATTCCTCTTATCTGAACCAGCAAAGCATGGAAACACAAACCACATTTGTCTAAGACGAAAGTATAGATGTCGCAAAAATTCTGAATTGTGATTTGTTGATGTATAAATTCGGGTATTGCATTCCACGGATCTCTCATGTTCTTCAGTGATTCAAATTGCACATAACAGGACATGGCTATCTTTCGACTGTATTCTCAAATTTAGCTTTTACGATGTGATGCTCATATGTAATATGAATTACTTGAAAGTTTAAAGTAAAATAAAAAATCAACGGTAAAGTTTTCAGATTTTCAAATAAAAACAAAGGCAGGTCAAATTTCTCTATATGTTTTAAAACATGTCCAAACAAATTGCAAGCCAGAGAAATAATAAAAACACCCAGCAGATGGGTATGAAAGTCCATAAGGGATATTTTTGGAAGAAAAAAATAATTAATGTCTCTTGCGCTCTCGATACTATCTTGTGCGCATGTGAAAGTATCTAGTGCGCATCAGTCTTATGCGAACCATATACTTTCTTGTGGTCACAAGATCAGATGAAAAGTCTGTCTCCGAGAAAAGTCTGTCTTAAGGTGGAGTTGCATGTTGCCAACGCAGTTTTTTTAAAGCAATATTTCTCATTACACCATACACCATATATTTTCAAAAAGCTGAGACTCTAAAGTTTAGTATGGTAGAAGTAGTTTACTTTAAGGATGAAGTGGGTGTATGTTTTGGCGTTACAAACTCAATTTTGGTATTAATGATAAAAATTAATTATTTGACACTATTTTCTAAAATATAATATTTCACTTTAAGAAGAGCATATATAGAAAAAACGACTATTTTATTTTGCATTATCTATCTTCATTCTAAAATGGCAAGGGTTGAAAGACTGACACTTAAAAAGATTATTAAAATCATGATTAGCAAAATTGAAATGCCTCTTATTCAAAATGTAAGAATTTTATTGCCAAACAAAGTAGTCTTTTGTATAGCATTTCAAGAACATAAGTGAAAATTTCAGAAAATTTGACCCGGCCAGAGTGGAGATAAATTCTTTTGAAATTGTGAAAAAGGGAGGAAAAAGAAGCCCGGAAATAGGGTGATTTGCTCACATTTGCATAAATTAACACTTCTTTATCACGCAACTTACTACTTGACATGCTAAAAGGTAAACCAAACCAATATTTTAATCTTAGGTTAACAAATTAATTAACATTGAATGAATACTTTCAAAACAATGATTTTTGAGCAAAATACGCTGTGTTGGGTGCAGCGCCCTCCTAAATTATTGGCATGACATGACAAATAAATATTAAAGCAAAAGAGAGAAAACAATGTTGGTATATTTGGTATCTACATTCCACAATGCTTTTGATGTAATTTGAGGACCGAATCAAAACCTGCCTTTGGTTTCTTGGTAAAAAGCTGTGTTCCAGATATGTCTGGCAGCAGATGAGTTGGTATCCTTCTCAGGGAACACTCGGGAACCGACTCTAATATCACTTGACAAATTGAAGGGAAATCCGTGATGCCATCTTGAATCATTTCGGGGTGAGTGGATGGACCAATTTCTACCAAGGGAACCTTTCCATGAGCGATCTTTCCTTGAGTATGTCAATGTTATCGATATTCTGGATAGCGTCGATGATTTCCAGTGTCCGGTTAATTCCTATGAGAGATTGGGACAGATACGGCGTTTCATTAAAAGTAGAATTCGCCTCGTGGTCATATATAGTCGGCCTCGGACTCTCAATTATTTTATAATACTTTTGTGATCTATTGCTTACAGAGGCTAATTTTGCAGCTTATTGAGTGAAAACATTTTTCAACATCTTATTTTTTTGAAAGTCAAACATTTGATAATTTCCCCCGTAAGAGTGAACACCAGGATGGCGGCTATTTTGAGTTTCATGTTTCGGTCATTTTTTTCACTTGTACCAAACTTTAACGGTGACTCCCCCGCCCACCAAGATTGTTATTGTTGGTTTTGAAACAGAACAGGTGAAAGTTCCCTTGAGGTAAGTTGAAACAAATGTTTAAGTCTTCCACTTTTAAGGCGAACACTGCCTTGAATCATAACCTTTCTGCTTTAGTACTTTGTACAGTCTGACTCGGATCACTGCGTGCTTTGCGAATTCGCAGAACAGGTTGTGCAATCTGACTAGATTCTTTCATATCGGGGCCACTAGTGCGTAACACGCGTTGCCTTGGTGTGCTCCTTTTTTCAGAATCTTGACAGTTCAAAGAAGAGAGTTTGGATTGATTCTGAAGATTCCAATCTTAGGGAGTCTGTGTGGACGGGATCTGTCTTTTGCCCCCTGCTCCGGTTAACTGTAAATTGGACTTTTTTCCCTCTGCTGAGGTACACTACATGCAGCCCAATCACTATTAATAGGCTTATTATTGAGTTTTTCTCAGTTTTCTCTGTCACTATCAGTCCCTCTCCTTTTCTTCATGCTCTGACTGATCGTAGTAAATAAAATAAATGACTATATAGCCTAACCTATAGCCTCTTGACCCTTTATTTATCTTACACCCCATTACAAGGACGCTTATCTCTCATATACACATCTTGTAATTAATTAGTCAACACAACTAATTATGCTAATCCGTGGACTTATCAAGGGTTGGTCAACATTGCAAAGATAGAGATGTAAATGAAAAAGGAGTTTTATGTAACCTTTCCCATCTTTCGCGATGTTGACTAACCCATAAACTGCCTGATAAGTCCACGGACTAGCATAATTAGTCATGTTGACTATTATTACAAGATGTGTGTATATGAGAAATAAACGTCCTTGTAATGCGGTGTAAAATAAATAAAGAGTCGAGGGGCTAGGTTAGGCTATAAAGCCATTTATTTTTATTTACTACGATCAGTCAGAGTATGAAGAAAAGGAGAAGAACTGATAGAGAAAACTGAGAAAAACTCAATAATAAGCTTATTAATAGTGATTGGGCCGCCTGTGGGTACACTGGGCGAAGCAATGGTAGGAGCTAATTTGCATGCATGGCGAACCAGTCTCAACAAAGTGGAGCTAGTGCTTGCTGCGTGAAAGTTTGAATCTCTCTCTCTCTCTCTCTCTCTCTCTCTCTCTCTCTCTCTCTCTCTCTCTCTCTCTCTCTCTCTCTCTCTCTCTCTCTCTCTCTCTCTCTCCACCATTGATACCAAAAGTTTCGTAGAAATTCAGTCAAAATTTCAAAGCACTTTGCTTGCGTAGGCGTTTGCGGGTAACATCTTGCTTGTGACTTCACATTTGGAGAGTCGGTCGAAGGTCAGGAGTTGGTGTGACAGGGTCGACGGTTTATTGTTTTGGCATAAAAAATCGCTTTCTGGGTTGATTGTTCATTCTGGCGCTGGGTACACAGTCGCACTGACCTCCCTCTATAAAGTAGCCGTGTCTATTTTTACAGTGTAGATTCAGTTGAACTATTCCTGGACAACAAATATGGATGAAGAACTCAAAAAGGCGGCGTTGAAGAAGTGTTATTTCATGAGGCCAGACTTGGTGATGGCAGGAATCATGGAAAAGAACAACATCCTAACGAACGTGAAGAACTTCCAAGTTCGCGACGATGATGTCTTTTTGGTGACCTATCCAAAGGCAGGTAAGATCACCTAATGAACCCTTGGAGGAAATCCAATGTTGTAGAGCTCGATTGGATTATTGCTGCACGTCGCTCAACAATACCGGCAATCAAAGCTGTCTTCGTTTACCGTTCATGGTTTGTAGCTTATATGACATTTTAGGAGCAGTTATATAGGCCTAAATCAGGGGCTAACTGTTGTGGAGTGTGTTTACATATAAGAAGCCGAGAAAATGTACTTTTTCTTGAGAGTTTATCGTTTTTCGGGTTAAGCAGGACAAGGTGCCCAAGGCCCGGTACGACGGGTGTATTGCTGATAAGTTTGGAAATACGACGACTTTTGCCATTTGTTTATGCTTTACGATGATTTAACCCGTCGTAAACGAAATTGACATAATTATTTTAGTATGTTCGTTACAACAACGAAAATATTTGAAAGTATTTTATCATTCTTGCATTCTCTATGACCCCTTTGTCGGTTTTTTCGACCCTTTAACCTTCCCGTGTCATGTCAAATCAATCCACTGTGACCTCAGGCCCCCGGTCTACTTGCCTTACCGAGAGTCTAGAAGAGCAAATTTCCGAACTCGAAATTTTGGTTTTAAATTCCCCATGCAAAATGAATTGCCTAAATAGGCCGTTGGAAGTTTAACCTGCGATCAGCCTGAGGTTTTGAACTACAAATTGCCAAAAACACTGTCAGCAGTGCACGGATGTAGACACGGGTTTGAAAGCGTAACCCTGGCCAGTGGTTTAGGCGAATAATCAAAATACATCGACAACTGCTTATACGCGACGAGTTTCGTTCGCCATGCGTGCGTGTTTCAAATATTCGCACACTCTAGCTGCAAGTTTAGTTGAGTTTAGCATGTTTGTCTTGGCGGATAAAAGCATGCGGTTACGTCACGTGACTCTCAAAACTGTATCAGTCTTATCCAGGACACTGGCCCACTTTGCAAAGAGGACGTGACTTTTGCGGTAGAGCTTCTTTCTGGTTGCTTTCCAGATGATTCGTAAAGCCTATGACTCTTCACCAACATCTTCGTACACTAGTGGTAGAATCAGCCTCTGCTGGGACAGATATTCAGTCAAATTTTTATGATACCCTTCCGGTCGTAATGTGGGGGCTAATTCTGAAGCTCATAGAGTGAATGAAGTTTTCGATGTCTTATTTTTGTAAAAAACAAAAACAAAAAAATAATATAACCCTTTGAGTTACAGATATGGTGGTAATTTTGCATTTCAAGTGCCCGTAACGTGGGTGATTTGTTTTTTCTTGTACCAAAATTTTCACTGTGACTCCTCGATTTTCGTTCTTGATTTTGAAAAGAGAGTCTTTGAAAGTTTCATTGAGAAAAACATTGAACAGAGGCTTAAGTCTTTCAGTCTCGAGGCGCTTTATACTTGTACTCAGGACAAGCTGCAAGGGAACAACCTTTTAATGTTACGTTTTTTGCCTTTTATCCGCCGGGCGCGAATAATGAGTTTTTAAAGTTGGTATATTCAACAATCTCCAAAGTCAAAGGCAAGGGACTTTATGACCAACGTACAGCTATCAGCATAGCAACTATATCTAATTTGTTTGCTCGGATTTTTGAATATGAATTAAAGTTTGGTTAAGAAAGTTCAATTGCACTCGTCTCGCGATTAAAAACTAGGCGACGCAAAGACACAAAGACAAAGGGTAAGGACGTGTTATATTCGTCATATGGTGAGCATATTGTCAGCGAAGGAATCAAATTATTTTTCATTCCAGGTACAAACTGGACATGTGAAATTCTGGATGCCATTCTGAACATCGACAACCTGGAAGTCCTCAAGACGAGGTCTATATTCGAGAAAATTCCAATGCTGGAACTCGGACCCTCAATTCATCCAGACCTGGTGGCGGACGGTATAGAGGACATACCGTCCAACATAAAAGCTATACTCGACCCATTCCCGTCACCGAGAAGAATACCTACTCATCTGCTACCGGAGTACTGCCCAGACCAACTGTTCATTAAGAAACCTAAGGTATAAACTCCTCACATTCATCTGGAAATCTTATTTTAAAGAAATGATGCCTTGTAAAATGACAAATTATGAAACAACAACACAAACACAAACGCATATACACTATAGCCAATATATGTGTTTATATCCTCTATCATAAGGCGCATGTTGGGGTTCTTTTTTTGGTTTTTTGTTTCCTTTTGTTTGTTTGTCCGTTATGGATTTTGAAGGGGGATATGCAAGTTACATCACAGAGTCTAGAATCTTCGTGGTTGCAAACGCTAGTGCTAGGATACGAGTAACTGTTCTTCTAACGGCATGGTAGTGCTAGTGTAAGGGAAGAAAATTATGATGAATTACTTAAATAAAGGCCAAGTTCATAGGGCTTTGCGGGCGGTTTTTCCAAGAAATTTGAGTTGAAAAATGAATTTGATAGACTTTTGCAAATAAACCTCTGTTACTTCCAATAAAATAATTAAATTTATCAAAACTTTTATACTCTGCAAGTAATACGTGATACACTGCACTTTACTTAGATCAGTATACAGTGAGCTGCCGTTAATGTTAGTCAAGACAGGAAAGCAGTTTTTAAAATGATAACACTGCATAAATTTCTATCAAACGTCTCAATTGTCGTCGCTTCGACAGGTAACAAAAAGCCGGAAAAGAAAAAAGAACCAAACATCTGTACTTGACATTAATCATTGTCATTGTATTATGTGCAATTTTAGGTTAATCCTTTTTTTCATTTGTTTCTGCCATATAAATTTCTTCTTTTTTTCTCTTTCTCAGACTGTTCTCGTCGACAGAAATCCGAAGGACTGTTTAATTTCCCTGTTAGGGTGGCACGCTTCAACACGCTTTCTATCCCCCTTGGAGTGGAACGAATTGTATGAGATATACATGAACGGACTCAGTAAGTCTGTTGAGAGTTGTATATATGTAGAAGGGAATTGTTGGCGACAGTTCGCTCATCAAGTGGTATCAGTACGTTCCTGCCTTGGGCAATGGTGGGTCTGCAAGGTGACCGATTCAGTGCTGTAAAGTCTGGAGGCATTTTGTGTGCATTTTCTTTAGAGTTCAGATTTTTATTTGGTGTGTCATTCGTGCTTTGAATACATGTGTACAGCAATATTGTGTCTGTTTGTGTTTGTGTTTGTGTTTGGTTCTCTGTCACTGTACCTGTCTATCTATGTCTATGTCTCTTTCTGGCTGTCTGTCTATCTGACTGTCTATCTGTCTGTCTGTTTCTTTGTTTCTGATTATCAGATCTGTCTGTCTTCTGTCTGTCTATTTCTGTCTCTCTCTCTCTCTCTCTCTCTCTCTCTCTCTCTCTCTCTCTCTCTCTCTCTCTCTCTCTCTCTCTCTCATACACACATATTATGAAAGTAAATAACGCATTGATTTTCTACCTACGTGTATCAAAACTTGAAACCTTTGCTTTGTGATTAAACCTTATTTATCATTCCCGGAAGTGGCTGTCGTTTACATAAGCAACGCAACGTTAATATTGTCAGTGATTATCTCAATAAGGATTTATTTCCGGGATCTAGATGAAAAAGAACCTGCTATTCTAACTTCAGACTGCCGTGTAAAGGACTGAGAAAGGAGCCCCTACAATTTCTACACTCTTTGTCGGGTGCAAAAAGTGTAGACATTATGGGGCTTCTTTCTCAGTCCATTACACGGCAGTTTTAAGTTTAAAGGCTGGGTTTACAATTTTTGCAACCGACAGTGTACTCGCTTACATTTGATCTTCAGTGTCGCCTGGAAAGTGAAAGACGTTGCTTGTCTTTCAGTTCAACTCTGTTGATCATTTGGAAATTCAGCAATCTTGCCTGCTTAGATTGTCTCTGACAAACTATATATCTTTGTCTTGGCAGGTGCGTATGGACCTTACCATTCTTTTATTAAATCTTGGGCGAAATACGAAAACGAACCATGGCTTTTATGGATGAAATACGAAGACTTAAAGCAGGTAATAATGCTATCATAATTACATTAAAACACCAAATCAACAATAATCAATGACAATAAACAATTATCACTTCACTTGGCTATAGTATATGCATATATATATATATATATATATATATATATTATATATATATATATATATATATATATATATATATATATATTTATTTATTTATTTATTTATTTATTTATTTATATACGTAAATTTGAGATGTACAGATAGCTCCCAGTGTTGTTCGTAGCGTGGTTTGGTAATAGCGGATGAATAAAATTGCAACCGTCTACTGATCTGCTTGTATATCTTCTGTTTATTCTGTTGGTAATTTTGATACAACGTTTCGTCCTAAAAGTAGGACTTCATCAGGTTGAAGATGTCTACAAGGGAGAATACAGACAAATACAGAACAGTGTGAGGATAGTGTTGATCCTAATTAAATGCTTAACTTACTTTATAGGCTGAGTAAATTAGAAAGTTACAAAGGATATAGAATATGACAATTCGTACCGTTTATGTGTGGCGCAGATGGAAAGTCGCAATTCAAAATTGGCGGTAATGGTTATTTATAGTGCCTGTCCGAGGGCGCTGTGATCAATTGTCATTTAAATTACTTTTAGCTAAGAATTATTGTTATAATTATTATTATTGGTGGATTTGGAAGGGCAGGTTTGCAGCGAGTTGATTTGTGTAAGATATCGAAGTGGGAATTGATAATTTGTTTGATGTTGGGGTGGTGTGGATTAAACGTTGTTACTAATGGTATGCGTGACTGGTCTTGTTTTGATTTATACTGCACTAGGGTGTCACGGGATATTTGTTTGGCGCGATGTATTTGATCATCTACGAGATTGTCGGGATAGCCACGTTTAACGAGTGATGCTTTCAGCTCATTTAAGCGAACATCCCGCCAGTCCTTTTTTGGAGCAGATGCGGCAGATACGCAACGCCAGGCCGTATGGAATGCCTGTTTTTGTATGCCTAGGGTGACCACCACAGACTCTTAACAATCTCAAGAGATCTGCAGAACGACTCATATCCTTTACATCACAAAGTTGAACTTTACGCCTCTATAAACGTAAAAGTGTGGTTCCAAAGGGACTAAAAATCAAGCTGAAACCGAATCTGCCAAGAAGCTCGACAGCTTCCACGAGAAATGGCATAGAGAAATACACAAGACAACAATCACTCTACAAAATATGTTGATCAAGGAATGCAGGCGTCTAGCAGCCGATTACTACAAAAATGTCGACGACATCATCTCAACACTGAAAGAACAATGTCAACCTGATGCTTTGTCAGCTATCTGCGATGAACTCAAACAATGGGAAACCGACATGGTGCGAAGAATTACTGACACTAAACAACGAAAACTTCACCGAGATGGCATCAACGTCAAACTCGAGCTCTCCGATCATCGATTCTATCAGTATATTTATAAACGGTTTGAAAGCCCGCCAACAACCGAGTATGTAAACAGGAACTCACAAACTTCTGAACCCAGTACTGACAACACTCAATTGTACCCATCCACCGTTATAAACTTATCCAGTGTTCCTCTCAGCGAAGCCGAGGTAAGTCTCCTAGAAAAAGGACTCACGCTCTGTCCCACCCCCACCAAAGCAAACACAATCCAGCTAGATACAGATATGACTTCTTTCTATCGTCGTCTGCGCCTCACAGAATTTTTTCATACTGACGACGACTCTCAACTGACCAAGGATCTAAATCCGTTTTGCAAAAAAAGTAATTTCACGCCACCCCCAATCGTGACCCTTTTCTGGAGACTTATATCGCCTTTGTCAACGATGATATAAATAATCAACCCTATATTAATAAGTTCAGGGACAACCTAAATGAACTAGAGAGAGATGCATTGACAAATTTAAGACAAAGACCAGATTTAGTAATCAAACCAGCGGACAAAGGTTCATCCACTGTGGTCATGAATAAGACCGATTACATCGCAGAAGCAGACAAAATCCTGAACAACCCCAAACATTATCAACGACTTCGATCAGACCCCACTGACAAAATCAACAAAATCATAACAAACGCAATAGAAGAAGAATACAAAGAGGGGAATTTAACCAAAGAAACCAAAGATTATTTAATCTGCACCAACCCACCCCCTGGCAAATTTTACATTTTACCCAAAATACACAAACCTGGTATACTTTTCCGTCCGATAATCTCTACTATAAATCACCCTACTCAAAAGATTTCAGAGTTTGTAGATCACTTTCTCCAACCACTTGTTTCCAAGCTTCCATCCCACATCAAAGATACAACTCACTTTCTACAGAGACTAAGAAATCTAGGGAAAGTTCCAAAAGGTAGTACCTTGGCCACATTTGATGTAACATCCCTCTACTCTAACATTCCTATCGATGAAGGAATCAAAGCATGTGAAATTGCCCTGGAAAACCGCAAAGAAAGAACCCGCCAACAAAAACCATAATCAAATTCCGCACCCTCATTTTGCATAACAATAATTTCAACTTCAATGGTCAACATTATTTACAAATATTTGGCACATCGATGGGTCAAAAGATGGCTCCAAGTTATGCAAACATTTTCATGGGCCAACTGGAATCAAAAATCTTAGCACAAACACCTCACAAACCACTTGACTGGGCTAGATTTATTGATGATGTCAATTCCATATGGTCATGTGACCGATCAATAATTACCGCGTTCTTTACATTTATCAACGACGTTCACCCTACCATCAAATTCACTATGACCGTCTCTAACACTTCTGTCCCCTTTCTTGATGTTACACAGCACGTTGACCCAGATGGTAACATAGAAACAGACCTTTACAAAAAGTCGACCGACACCAATCAATATTTGCTATTCACCCTAGGCATACAAAAACAGGCATTCCATACGGCCTGGCGTTGCGTATCTGCCGCATCTGCTCCAAAAAGGACTGGCGGGATGTTCGCTTAAATGAGCTGAAAGCATCACTCGTTAAACGTGGCTATCCCGACAATCTCGTAGATGATCAAATACATCGCCAAACAAATATCCCGTGACACCCTACTGCAGTATAAATCAAAACAAGACCAGTCACGCATACCATTAGTAACAACGTTTAATCCACACCACCCAAACATCAAACAAATTGTCAATTCCCACTTCGATATCTTACACAAATCAACTCGCGGCAAAACTGCCCTTCCAAATCCACCAATAATAGCTCATAGACGAAGCCATAATCTACGAGACCTCTTGGTCCATAGCGACATACAACAGTCAAAACTTCCAGCAGGTTTCTACAATGCGGTTCAAACAGAGGTTGTAACATCTGCAAGTACTCCACTAATGCCACGCAATTTCAAAGTCACGTAACAAACTCCGTTTACACCATCAAACATAACATTACTTGCAAATCCAACCTGGTCTATCTAATCACATGCAACAGATGCAATAAACAGTATGTTGGAGAAACTAAAACAGAATTTCGCCTCAGGTTCAATAACCATCTATCAACCATAAGACTCAAAACTAACACTCCCGATTCATTTCAACGAAAATCAACACACCATTCACGACGTTTCAATAATAGGGATTATTAAATTAATAAACAAGATGACACGCTTCGCAAGAAAATCCATCTGGATTTCAAAACTGGGTACATTGTCACCAAATGGCCTCAACATTCTTAGCTAGCTTAGCCCTCGGACAGGCACTATAAATAACCATTACCGCCAATTTTGAATTGTCACTTTCCATCTGCGCCACACATAAACGGTAAGAATTGTCATATTCTATATCCTTTGAAACTTTCTAATTTACTCAGCCTATAAAGTAAGTTAAGCATTTACTTAGGATCAACACTATCCTTACAGTGTTCTGTATTTGTCTGTATTCTCCCTTGTAGACATCTTCAACCTGATATATATATATATATATATATATATATATATATATATATATATATATATATATATATATATATATAATATCACAGTTAGATATACTATAATTATGTAATAATTATATATATATATATAATATCACAGTTAGATATTCTATAATTATGTAATAATTATATATATATATATATATATATATATATATATATATATATATATATATATAGATATATCTGAGACAGAGAAAAGATTGTTTTTTCTGTCCTACAACACAAAGATTACCAACAGAAATACCATCAATGGTACGGTTACATATTGGATATAATAGACACTGAACTATACAAACAGCCAACTAAGCAATCAGTAACTCCAACTAAAAATACCTGTGTAGTATATTACGGGAATAAGGGTCTCGATGATATCAACCTTTCGAAGATCTTTAATCAACGTGATATTCATCAATACCTACCAAGAGAAATGAAAGAGGATGATGATGGACCTCGAGTGACATACAGACTAGTTAAACCTATTCGTAATAATATCTTCAACTACTAGTCCGGGGTCAATTGTCATTCCGTGTGTTTTGAGTGAAGATTTTTGCAAACCTAGCTCATCGATTTACTTAATGGCCAAGTTTTTCAAAAAAAATTGTTGGCATTTTTTCTGACAACTCTGAAGGTCATTTCAAAGTCATTTCCTTAAAATCGACAAAAATCGTTTTTTCTTAGCCATGAAAAGACTTTATGGCCGGTTTGCAACCATATTAATTTTGGAAACATGCATTTTGATGTGAATTATTCCTTACGATCATTAAAATTGAAGTTTTTTGAAAAAAAAACCGGTTATTGTATTAAAAATATATAGAACTACTTTACCAAAGGTCAATTGAAAGTCAGTATGAAATTTCTTTCTAGATATGCCTCCCATATCTTAAAACATCACGCTGATTATCTTGTATACAATTTCAGATTCATAAAACTTATACAACATTCTCAGGAAGTCATATGTCTAACATTTCTTGTCAAAGGTCATAGACTTTTAATGCCATAATCTCTAATCTGAAGAAAGTTTTGTTATAAAAGTAATACTGTTTTCAAAAAAACAGAAGATTTTCATGCTTAAGTTGTTAATCATTATCAAAATCATCAACAAAAGTGTCACTTATACGAGGTGAACAGTTCGGACAATAATTTTCATCAGCCTCACAGTGACACATTTCCGTACATGTGATGTCATTGCATTCGTCTTGCAAGAGCAGATATTTGTTTTGTATATATTTTGTTTACAAGAATATCTGATCAAATGCACAACAGCTTCAGGGAAAGGAGGAAGCATGCTTACTATGGATATGAATGTGTTTTCCTCCAGCTTCCATTGTTAGTTTGCTGGAGGTGGCAAGTCAAATAGGCAATGATGTCATTTTCCAGATCATTGTTTGATAATGGGCTCTGAGAATTGCTTGGGTAAGACTGCCTTTGGTTGGTGTACATCTTGAAAATGATATTGCTTTTCACAAAATTTTGGCAGCTTTGAACAGTACTCTTACATTGTCCTCTGTACTTTCCTCAGCAACTCCCTGTATTGCCGCATCTTTAGTAGCATTTAGCAAAACCAATTCTGGTTTACTGTGTCGTGCAGATTTTCCAAATTCCATACTTTTATGTGATCAGTTATAATTTTCGTTAATTTCCTATTTCCAATTGATGGGTTCACAATTCCATGTTCCTTACGTATTGCCAAATATGAGTCATGTACTTCACCCAGGTTTAAAACTGAACCTTCAGTTTAAGAATTTTCCAACAAGGAAACAATTGATATCTGCAGCAAGCATGGTGGTTTTTATCATTACCGACATTTGCAGATCCAGTCTCACACAATGGGTCTGCATTTGTGGTTTAAATTTCGCAGTACATTTTCAATGTTTTTGGTCCAACATCTTTTGTGATTGATAGTTAATGTCAATGGCTCTAGCATCCTTTGGATCTTTTCCACCACTGAGTCTGAATTTTAACAAGTCTGATTTTCCTTTTTTACTGCTTTTTGTGGTTTTTTCCCCAGCATTGAATGAAGAAACCTCATGGAGAGGACCCAAAGGAAATATATATTGTTGACAGACAAAAGAAATGCTTTTGTCGTATGTACTAGCTGATGATCTAGTGAAAGCAACTTTATAGGTTCAGATGAACCAGCGCTTTACATGGTAGATGAGAGTAAAGTTGGTGTACAGGTCGTCCACGAGCTAAACTTATTAATACAGAGCTATCACCTTGCTCTAACGCTTTTTCATAGCGCAATTTTGCTCACTGGAATAGAGCTTTGTGGCAAGTATTTAAAAAGCATTCCCTATATGCCAGCAAGCACCACAATCTCGAAGGGAAGAGGAATCATCATCCTTGAGTCTTGAACATATTCTTGGAAAGACATCATCAAAAAATTCACCTCTCTGGTGAACAAACTCCAGAACTGTGTCGTATTCAGTGGAATATGTGACACAAGCTCATCACTTGCTTCCTGACATATCAGGCATAACGTCCTCTTTTCGGAGGAATGAAATGCTTTTTTACTGAAAGTTTTGACGAAGTTATTAGCATGCAATGTCAGTTATGTGAAATATGTATATGTGAAATGCAACCACTAAATGTCAAGATTCCGTGACAATAAAATATCGAGTAAATGGCCTTTGAATAACGGTTTCTGAGAAACTACTAACACCGTATGTCACTAATCTCGTCGTTTTTAACCCTAAATAATCTACGGACTTCCAGTGTCTCACAATAAAGGATCAACCATTGTTAATGAATCATTTTTCGTACTCAGTATCAATATTTTAACAATGGGTGTCTTGGTAAGTACAACATTGTGCATACTAGAGTTGATTTTGAAAAGCCACAAGTAATAGCCTTTATTCCTCAGCGCAGAGGCTTAGTTTTGATAAATGGCTTCTGCATGTAGCCTATAGCAACAAGTCTCTAATCCCTGCTATTGTTAGCAAAAGTACAAATCATTTTATATGACTTGGAGAGAAATACGAGGAAAAGGGATGACTTACTCTCACAAGCAAAGAGTACACACTGCTAGCTGCACAGCAATCCTGTCTACACTAGTGAAATTTTGCACAGAGGTCTGGAATTTACAACCTACCAGAGTTGATAATACTGCGGATGGCTTACGCCGAGATGCAGGGAAATTTATGATGTAGTTGTCAAGCACAGTTCATGTCAAAAACCGATCTGTGTCATTATTTAACACAGTGCATGGAAAAAGATACTGTACAACAGCTACTGCAATACAAGCAAATCCTTGTAATTGCTTATAAATTCATATAAAATGGTAAAAAAACAAAAACAATAGGGTTTTTTAAATCTTTTATGAGCTGTGAAGTTCCCTTCCACCACTGAAGGTATTATAAAGTAGTTTGGTCAATGATTATAGCCAATTTGTATGGACTACAATGCTTAATCAATGGAATTTGCAGAGTAACGAATGACCTTGAATTTGACCTTGACAAAGTGGAAAGAAAAAATGCCAACAATGTTTTTTGGACTCTCCAGATATTAAGGAAAAAAATGATATATGTTGACAAGAGTCTTCACGAAATGCACAAGGAAGCCAAAATCACGACAAGTGACCCCGGACTATACAAACAAACAGTTGAAAGTATAAACATCTCAGAAGACGAATGCCTATCTGACACTGAAAGTTGTGACTGTCAACATTCTCAGTTCTGTGATCCGAATCACAGACATATTGTAACAGGGGATCTCAGGATTGTTGAAAATGCCAGGTTAAGGAAATTGTTATCCAAGGGACCTAATTTTAGGGAGCCAAGGACAGTCAATTATTCTCAGTGTGTTAGGTTTATTGAGTCATCTCTCAAGGACTTCATTCCATCCATGGCCGCCAAATATGATGTTGACATCACAACTTTCGATGAATGGAAAAGTAAGGTGATGGATGCGGTAAATGAAAGTGTTCAAAAATTGAAGAAACGTAAAAAACCAAAGGAAAACATCTCCAGTACTTAAAGACCCTACGGCAGTCGCCTATCTCGAAAACCTACACCGTAAACATGTTGTGGTACCAATAGATAAAGCTGCAAACAATATTGCATTTGTGTGCAAATCATTCTATATAAAGCGTCTCCTTACTGAAGTGGGTATTATGAACGGAGGGTCAGACACATGCACAATATCAACAAAAGATGTGACATCTGTTATCACGAACAACATTGCAGTATGTGACAGATTTGGACTTAAAGTATCAGAGAAAGAACAATAACTACCACTAATGTACTGGATGCCCAAGATGCATAATAACCCCTCCGGAGCTCGCTTTATTGTAGCATCAAGCACTTGCAGCACTAAACCACTCAGTAAAGCGGTTTCTAGTGTCTTTAAATTAATTTTTGAGCAAGTACACAGATTCCATCTAAAAAGTAAATTTTACAGCAACATCAAAACTTTCTTGGTTGTGAAAAATTCTTTTCCGGTAATTGAAAAGTTGAACGTCATCAACTCTAGGAAAAAGGCCAAATGCATCTCAACATTCGATTTCAGTACACTAGACACCAAAATTGAACATAAGGATCTACTGAAAGAATTGTACAACGTAGTTGACTTTGTATTTGAGGGTGGAAATAAACGATATATTGATTTCTCTTCTTCTAAGGCATTTTGGCGCAAAGAGAAACAAAGCCTTTGTTTTTCTCAGGCATCACTAAAGTCTGCTATAAAACATCTCAGAGTTGAAAGCTATTTCCAGATTGGCAACATAGTCCTTTTACAAAACACAGGCATTCCTATGGGTATTGATTCAGCACCATTTTGGGCAAATTCATATCTACACAGGCATGAGTATCGATTCATGTCAAGACTCATTCATACCGATATAGCTCGTGCTCGGAAATTTCATGGATGCGCACGATTCATCGATGACGTATGTCTTCTAAATGATGGTAGAGAGTTTTGAAGATCATACAAGAAAATATATCCTGCAGAGCTCACGTTGAAATGTGAGCATAATGGACAACATGCTACTTTTCTCGAATTGGACATATCTATAGTAGGTGGAATATTCGTCTATAAACTCTTTGACAAGCGCGATGATCTCAAGTTTTCTATAGTGCGAATGCCAGATTGCGAAAGTAACATCCCTTCGTATATTTTTTATGGCACTGTATTGTCAGAATATCTTCGCATTGCTCGCGCAACACTTCTAATAGAAGATTTTCTTTCAAGAGTTGCAATCCTGTACAACAGTATGATGTCTCAAGGAGAATAACAGCCTAAAATTATCAGACAGTTTTATAAAGCTATGTCAAGACATCCTCAACTGTTTGAAAACTTCAATATAACACCGAAAGACATCATATATAACATAAGACTCAGGTAAGGTGTAGTGGTACCTGATCAGTACTGCTTGGGGAGCCAAGGCAGTTGACTGTATTGTTTTCAAATCCCCGAAACAGTCGCCTTGGTAAATAACTGATGAACACCTAAGCGATTTTGATGATGTTATTTCTTTGCTGTATATTAATTGTTATAAACTAATCCTGCTGATGTCATATCTTCATCATTCATATGACACAATCATAGAGAACCCATAATTATCTATTGCTTGCACTTGCATGACATTACTTTACATCATTGCTGTATTTATTTCCATCCGAGTGAATTTAAACTGTTTAACTACTTTTGAATATATATATATATATATATATATATATATATATATATATATATATATATATATATATATATATATATACTTAATATTCATACAAGCTTTACTTAACTAACATAATTATATCATTGCTTTGTACTTGAACGAATTTATGTGTTATTATTTAAAACGGTCTGCTTTTTGCATCGGGCATTGTAATTTAACACAAGGACATCTGTCATACATCGGTAAATTTAAGTTTCTCAACGTGATTTGTCCTCGAATGACTGAAAGGCGAGTGTGATGCACCTAATTTTGCACTTGCCGTGTTCTTACATAGTATTTATTGTTTTTATCGCTATGTGCTCTGTGATCAGATATCGAGCATCTGCGCGTATGTATGTATGTATGTATGTATGTATGTATGTATGTATGTATGTATGTATGTGTAAGAGTGAGAGTGTATATCTGTATTTATGTATGTATCTGTGTTGACATAAAACATATGTGGTCAGCACACGTTGGTCTTAAACGATGTTTGCACACAAGTATTGATTATTAATTTGTCTTTTTTTCAGAATCCTAAAGAATCGTTCAAAAAGATATCGACGTTTTTGGACAAAAATCTGACTGACTCGCAAATTGATGACGTGATGCGCGTCACTAGTTTTGACTACATGAAGAAAGCCATGGAAACTGTGAAAGGTCGGGATGCGTACCTGAATCCAAAAGGAGTTTGGCAGAGAAAAGGTAAAACCAACAATTTACCTGACAAACTCTTGCGTTATCATGTACTTCTACTATCACCATTCTGTAGCATTTTACCCACTTCATTTCTTATTCAGTGTTTCATCTAATGCGATCGATGGTCTTTCTTCCATTGCGTCAGTCCCTTATGCTTCGACCACTAAATCTTGGAACTAAGGAAGAGCGCAACGCCGAAGTGGAATTTTTTTTTCATTCCAAGATCCATTAAGTAGCATTTCTAAAAGATGATCTGTGGCATACATGCAATTATTTTATTATCCAGAAGTTCAAACATAATTTCCGGCCTACTGTCTTGCCAATTGTTGTAAAAAAACAAGCAGAAACAATAATTTAACTATATTTTCTACTACTTCTCAATTTTTAGGTGTCGTAGGCAATTGGAAGAATGTTTTCACCGTCGCCCAAAACGAGGCGTTCAACAAGCAGTACAACGAGGAGATGAAAGGCTACGAACATCTAAAATACAAGTTTTAAATGATGACATTCCGGAGTGTTCACACAAAGTAGACAAAATCATATCTTTGGTTTCAAGCAGAAATACTTTTATCTGCAATGTGTAATCAGAATACGTTTACCACTTCTTCCTCCCATTGTCAAGTTTTATGTTCCATTATCAACTCTGGCATTGCTATATATCAAGTACTGGTCATGGAGATTCCATGCAGCCCTTGCCTAAACTGCATAACCAAAGGCGATTAGTTGTTTTAGTGAAGCGAATAATCAAAATTAGCTATGTATAGACGCGAGTCACTATAAGCATGACGTATAAGCAGCGTGTGAGGGCGCCTTAGCTGAAATTGGATGGTCATACATGAGTGGTTGTTATATTATATAGGGCTCAGCCCTTGGTGTCGCGCCAGGGGTTAAGATTGGCAATGTTATTTGTATTGACTCATGATAAAATAGAATTAATTGTTACTTCATATACGTTTGTATGGCAACTATGCCCAGTTGCCTTCACGTACGTACCCGACGCCAAACCCTGCAGCATGCAGGTAGGCCTATAGATATTCTGTCATGTGTAAAAATGTTGGACAAAAATTTGCAATTTTTACAATGATAACAGCCTATTGTGTATAACAAGGGACGTATTGTGCCATTATGATCATTGCAATGGTAACTGCAGTGCCCACCTTCCGCTTGCAAGCTGAGAACTATAGCGTTCTGTCTAAAAACTGGCAATTTTTGAATCTAGTTATTGACACACGGGAGCTTTTCTAAAATTCAATCCCAGCATTATTTGCGTATGCCCTCGGTATATGCACGACAGTTTTCTTTCTTTTTCTATTTTTAGGCGTGATATTTACGATATTTTGTATCAGCGGCAAGGTGGATGACAATACTTACTGGCTAATAAAAGAGATATACGTTATAAAGAGAATGTTATAAAATAATTTGCACATTTCGTATTTGAAAACATGGCGGCACCCATAAAAGTTGGGTACACTTCCTGTTACTTGCATAGATATTATGAATCTGCGCATGCGTAGTCAGTAAGCCGCTGGCGCGATTATTATATATTTTTGAGACCGCCTTGAATATTATTTCTGTTCAGGGGTAAACTGCCATGAAACAGTGATATATGGCCGCTCACAGCAACGATGACGATTTCACCACGTGATATAGACTGATACAGCTACACTGCGCCCAACGTACAGTCATTGGGACTACTGTTATATTGCAAGCCCAGTATAACTTCGTCAACTGACTCTTAACCCGCGCCAGGCTCTTCAAGGCACAAGTTGTTGCTCCACCAAAGAATGTTGTGGTTTGATAGATACCAAAATTAATGTTTAGTTGGCGAACTTTTGCATGTTACAAAGTTGTAAAATTGTAGGATTAGTTGTTTTGCACGCAATATTGAAGTTGATGCGTGGTGTTATATGTGTACATTAAAAAGTTAATTCTTCAAATCTCTCGATTGTGCATGAGGGGGTGGGGGTGGGTCTTGTCTCCTTTTACAAAATGTGTACTCTGTACTTTGAGAGCTAGACCGGGGGCTTGTACTGTACCTGAAACTTCAATACTAGTATGTTTGTTTGTTTGATTTGCTGTACCTCAGCGGGCATTTGCTGTTGGATATCGATGGTGAGGTCATGCAATATGGAAAGGGCAAATGGGATTTTTGCAAGAGGAAATGCCACGTTGAGATGTTATTTCTCTTGATATTTCATTTTATTAGTTACTATAGACTATAGTCTATAGAAGCTGTTGGGATGGGTATCCGTCCGGCGTGTCAGTCGTCAGTCTGTATTATGTATGTATGTATGTATGTATGTATGTATGTATGTCCGTTTGTGAGGCGTCCGTCCACTCAAATATCTTGAGAACCGCAGTACTTACTGATTTGATATTTGTTATGTAGATGAAAAAATACGATTTTGAGAAACTGTTTTTTTTATTTTTTGATATTGTTGAAATAGGCAAATTAATGCAAAAAAGGCGTTTTTTGTAAAAAAATCTTCTTCTTCATAACCGCTGGTCAGACAGCTTTGTTATTTGGTATACAGGTCCCTAGGGACAACCCAACTTAGATTTGTTCAAATTGTGATGAAATATGCAAATCTGTATTTTTAAGGAATTTTTTTTGTCATTTTTGATCAAAATTTGACTTACATTGTATGTAATTCTTGTACTGTATAAACCCTATCAATTCACCCAGAAAAAAATAATTAATATGATTTTAAATAATTGAATTAATTAGGAAATCATCAAAGCCAAAATAATTTTAGTGTAGAATTATCAGAAAGTTCAACTTTTTTTGACAGTTCATAGTGAAATGCTTACCATCTTGGGGGAATAAAACATGTAAAGGCAATTTCCTGAATCCCAACTTTGACATATTCTGAACCGTCATTTATTGTGCCCTGTATGTTATCTAAAAGAAATTGCTCAAAATTGTTTGTCATGATAGGGTGGTCAAATAAATAGAGATAGAGAAAGTTCTAATTTCCATTTATGGTTGACTTGGTAAGGATAAAATAAAATTACTTTTTGAGGAAAAAAATAGAGTGGTCAATTAAAAGAGTGGTCAAAGTGATAGGGTTTTTATGGTAAAGCTGGGCTGTAAGATTCCTCATGTGCTATTTATAGCAATTATGCATCTGTGTAAACAGTGCAATGAAAGTGTTACATGATGCTTTGATGACCTTGAACTTCTTAAGTTTCAAACATTTGTTTCTTCAGTGTGCTTTCTCTGAGTACGTACAGTCTCAACTTATTCAACAGAAACTTACTAACAAGTTAATTTGAAAGTTAAAATGTGCTTGGTTAATAGGATGAAAATACTGATAAAAAGATAACCAGCTTAAGATTCTTTATAACCTGACAGATATGCTGTTTTTTTATGATGAAAATCTTGATTTAAGCAAGTCTTGTTTACTTTAATTAGAATGTAATTAACTCTCATTTATTAGCTACTATAGACTAATATAGTCTATAGAAGCTATTGGGATGGGTATCCGTCCTGCGTGCACCGTCAGTTTGTATGTATGTATGTATGTATGTATGTATGTATGTATGTATGTATGTGTATGTATGTATGTATGTATGTATGTATGTATGTATGTATGTATGTATGTATGTCCGTTTGTGAGGCGTCCGTCCACTCAAATATCTTGAGAACTGCATTACTTACTGATTTGATATTTGTTGTGTAGATAAAATATATGATTTTGAGAAACTTTTATTAATTTTGATATTGTTGAAAATATGCAAATTAGCACCAAAAAAGGCGTTTTTGGTAAAAAATCTTCTTCTTCATAACCACTGGTCAGACAGCTTTGTTATTTGGTATACAGGTCCCTAGGGATAACCCAACTTAGATTTGTTAAAATTGTGATGAAATATGCAAATCTGTATTTTTACGGAATTTTTTTTTCCATTTTTGGTAAGGCCATCCTGAAATGAGCTATCAAAGATATCCACCTTCTTCATCAATACATGTGTCACAAAAGGTTATTCTCTACATAACACAGCAGAGCTCTGTCAACTGTTGAGTCGCTTGTTTTTTCAAAACCGCTGGTCAGACAGCTTTAATATTTGGTTTACAGGTCCCTAGGATGACCTAAGTGAGATAATTTCATACAGTCAGGAAATACTTAATTTTGTATCCATGTCTATAGTAGCTTCAGGGACTTTTGCCCTATGTTTTAGAACTCCAAGATACATATGTAGCATTATAACGTCAGATTATCATTGCTGAAAAGTGACCAGCTGAATGCTCCTGCACACATAAGTTCATTCACCCCAAAACAATCATACTGGGTCAGAATCTATGATATGAGAAAAAATATCACGTTACTATTCTTGGTTGCAAACTTAGGGTCAGTCGTCCACGTTTTGATTTAAAAAGTGGATCAGTAAAGTGGCAACACGTTTCAACAAAACCTCCCGCCCATCCAGATTCAATAAAAAGTGTGGACTTCAAGTTTTTTACACGGCATTGAACATTTGCCGTCGCACTTTACGTCACGTTATGATACCTACGGGAAAGACGGATAGCTCTATCGGAGGATTGCACCCACCCATCCACTCATCCATGCATCAAGCCATCCAGCTATCAATCCATCAACCCATCCATCCATCTATCCATCCATCTATCTATACGTACTTCATACATACATACATACATACATACATACATACATACATACATACATACATACATACATACATACATACATACATACATACGTACGTACGTACGTACGTACGTACGTACGTACGTACGTACATACATACATACATACATACGTACGTACGTACGTACAGACAGACATGCAGGCAGGTAGACAGACTATAGATTATTAGGTATGCGGATATAAAGAGGGAAGCTACACATAACGTTTTTACGTTCCTGTTGAGCCTACCCGACATTCAATAGGCAAAATAATGGATATTTTGTTAGTTGTACCTGGAAGGTGAAAATAAGAGGAAAACAAGTACGTGTGAACCGAAACTCTGATAAGGTATTGTTCTCAGTCAAAAACAGACTGATTAATTCACGTAACCTCTCACATGCATGTCAACCTAAACGCCGTCCCTGATACCGACGACACACTACTGATTGTCCAAAATTCTGAACAGGCCAGGAAGGCTAAAATGAAAAGTTGCACCATCCGTTTTTATTCTGACGACCACATGCAAAATAATCCACCAGACAGATTTTTTATTTCATTATTTGGATCGGAGAGTATAAAATAATACTATTTTTATTGTTGATGTTTATGGGCCAAAATCTGTAACTTTATCACCATCCACAATTTATTTTGCAATGAAACCAGTGCACGTTCTACTTCTTCGTAGAAATTGTACGTTAAAGTGCAGTGGGTGTGTGGTTGGTAAACTTAATGCATTGTATACAATGTGAGATGATATCGTAGACCAATGAATTCTGGTTCGCCCTGAAAATTCAATTGTCAACAACAACGTTTGACACCGCATATTTAAGTGGCACTCCCACTTGGTAACATTTTTAAAACACAGTTTTTGAGTGAAAACGGTCGATATTTTGACGTGGCGACTAAGCGCGGATCGCGAGATATCGATAAAAAATGTCTTCAAAAAAGCAAAAGTTTGAATTCCTGTGGCCCACCTAAATTCAGCTTCCGAACATAGAACGTTCGGCACTGGGGCCACTGTCAACTAAGCTATGGAGTACGAGTCTAGACTGACGCTGGCTGTACGCCACAGCAGTACCACTTGCGTCGGTGATCGGTTATGCCCCGTGGGAGAAAGCTGAGTCTTACTGACTTGGTGAAAAACGAAAAAACAATTTTTGCTGATTCCACCAGAATCGCATAGGTGACTAGCCAGTTACGTGCGGTTGATATATAGCGGCCACCGCATGGCATGCATAGACGCATACCACGCGCGCGAGCGGCGAACCACACGTACTGTGTGGCAGACGACAAAATGTAGTCATCGGAGGCGGCTAATATTTTACACGTAAACACTGATGTTATGTGGTATAATGAAAACGACAAAAGCTAAGAAGACGTTTTCAAAAACGACCTGTGGTAAAGGCATAGTGCTGTAAATAAAGTCTTCGCAGTGGGAGGTAAAATTGCGTCGTTCGATTTTATTATAGACTTCCTAGAATATCGTCAATCAGCACAACAACAAACCTTCGGGGGATTTCGCGTCATAATCACAAACGATCGTAAAACTTCGGGATGTGAAAAATACGCTCGGGAATGACATGTTTTTATCGATTATCTCGCGATCCGCTTGCAGATAAACCAAAATGTTACAAATCATATTTCAAGTCTTCGTAACCCTCCATTTTTTCATTGTAATCTTTGTCAAACATCTCGTCTTGGTCCACCGTGAATGTGTTCTTCCAACCACCAGAAGCGCCTGAAATATTAACGGAAAATATGCATCATACTCGGAGGCGTCGTTTTCATTTCCGTTCTATTCAGTCTAATGTCATACAATAATATTGCTTTTGTAAGCAAGGGTTCTCAATCGATGAAAACGAATAACGCGCAAAATCTGACTTAGACAAAACAGGCCCCCTATAGGTGAAAGTAAGAACTACACTGACGACATGCTTACTTTTAAACGTCAAAGGTTAACTGGTAGAGGGCAGTGTTCTTTTTTCGACGTATACGTACCTTTCCTCTGCCATACTCCCTCTGGCCTGAGTATGAACTCACAACCTTTGATTGTCTCGTTGGCCTTCTTCATGTACAGGAAGTGTGTCACGCGAACCACCTCATCCAGTTGTTCTTCTGTCAGCGATTTGCCCATGAACTCGGCAATTCTCCTGACAGACCCTTTGTGGTCCTAATGAAAATGAAGACAGAAAACAACATATTGTACATTCACTTGTCTTTTCAGCAATAATTGTGCTTGACTTCTTACATGATTGCTCTTCTCCGTTCACGTAGCAACTTGTTGTTACTAGTACGTGTAACCCTAACCAAATCACTGCTGCACGATTGCTAAGCAACTTCGGTCAAAGTTAATTGTGTGGCTTCGGGGAAAGATAATCGGACTCGCAAATTTTTTCAAAACATTTTCTTGGCTACCGCGTGTGTTGAAAGTCAAATTAATTATATTTCTCCCCGAAGAGTTAACAGAGGCGAAGAGGCAATTTTGAATTTCTCACATGGGTAGATGTTTGGTAATTTGTTTCTCTTGTTTCAAACTTTGCACTGTGACCCCTTATTTGTATTCTTGATTTGGTAAGAGAGTAACTGAAAGTTTCATTCAGGAAAGTTTAAGCAGAGGTTTTATAGGAAAGGTCTAATAAATAATTGTTGTGGGTGTGGCTGCTTACTGTCAAATGTAACTAATTTTGAAGCACTATATTTTCGTAATGCTCGAAATTTTAGAATTGAAAGAAACCTAGTTTGTTATAGTGTTACAAATGGTATAAGTTGAAGGACATTGTCAGAACCATGTAAATTAGATGCTAATTTGCATGTTTCGCACCCGTGTTGTAATATAGTTGTAGAATTTAGAAAGTATCAAGCCGAATTCTTAGCAATTCAGCTCCCAGAATTTTACCTTCAGCATGGCGTTGATTGAATTTGACAAGCTCAACTGGGAATAGCATGATTAACTACAGACAATATATCTTCATAACAGGCTCTATAGATACTTGATAAATATATGGCCATAGATAAGGCAGCAGTAAAGATACTGGACATTCTTTGTGCCACATTAATTTGATATTTGAATATTTGATGGCTTTTGTAGGGCTGAATATTGAGCTACATGACTAGAATACAATAATCTTTATTTCAGGCATGCATTATTGCCAGTCCAAATAATCATACGAAGATAGACTACTTCAAGAAAGATGAAAGTTGGCATGCATGTAAAGTTGGACAACCGTGCTAATGCACTGTGCAGGCGTTTCGTATCATGTATTGTTGTCAAAGGCATATAAAATCGTATACCATATTTACTGCTGACTGTTGAATTTTTGACGAATAGAATGACGCAGCTCTTGTAGGGCAAGATTTAAAGGCAAAGTGGAGAGAGAGAGAGAGAGAGAGAGAGAGAGAGAGAGAGAGAGAGAGGGGGGGGAAGAGGGCCTAGGAATAAGGAGAGAGGGGGTTGTGTGTATTCCAACCTCTGAGAAAGTGCATCGTTCGACAGGAGATCAGTCTCCTGTTTCGGTTTGACTCATGCACAAGCAAAATTAAAAAATCTTTATGTGAGGTTTTGTTCATAAATGAAAGGTCTATCGCAAATGTAAATGAGCAGTTTTTCTGGACGAATGCTTTATATCATGCCAGTGAACATTACACATAGTCTTGTGAAAATGACTTCAAGTCATACCTTCATGTCCTCGTATCCTATCAAAAGCACCCAGGGTTCGTTCTTGTATTTAGCCCAAGCTTTGGTAAACACGCAATAATCACCATATGTAGCTGTGGAGGAAGTGTCCAACAATTTTAAGTGGTTATAAATATTTGACTGAGCGGACGTTCTCTGCACGACTACTTGCCAAAAGAGATTCAGGGGACAACGATGTATAAATAATTGGGCGGAAACACAAATTGTACCAACGTATCGATCACATAAGCAACCCGTATACATTCAAAGTATTACATATTTCATTTTAAAACATTACTATATCCCCGCTTGATCTCCCTTGCTCTACATGGTATTTGGAGTCCTGGGCTGATATTTCTTATAAGTCGCCTTTTAATCATACACGCAATAGCATAATTCCTTTGGATTTGAAAGTAGCCAAGCGTGTAGTTGTGAACAGATATTAATAGCACATGAGCTAATACGCATTACTGCGTGGTTTATCAAAATTACTGTGACCCTTCATGTAGGCAGCAAACATTTCGTCCCAGGTGCAGGGATCCAAGAAACGCACGGACTGATGCCAGTTGAACAGGGATATGAGACAATCCTTCGGGTTCCTGTCTACCACAATAGTCTACGGAGGGATTTAGACAGGATAAAGAATAAAAGAGAGCACGCCCTCAAAGTTTAACAAAGTCCTATAATGTACATGAAGAAACGCTAAACAGAAAACAACGCTAAGCCGAAAAGAGGAAAATTAATGATCTGTTAATTGGGAAAAGACTGGCTAATAGTATTCAAAGACCGATGGAATTGTAGGAACTCGCAAAGTTGTTTGTCCAATATCCGTGTCTACATGTTCTAACTGTCTTTTCCCTACCCTCTTTCACCTTTCATCTGTTCTTCCGTCAAAAAAGGTTGCCTTATCATTTTCGAGATTGGTAGAACTTATATTACAGTCATATCTGAGAAGAGTTGGAACGTAAGAGTTTAGTCAAAGCCTGACAATTATATTAAACTCCGACGTCAATATATCCAAGCATTCCTCGTATCTGAACCAGGAAAGCATGGGAAAAAAACACATTTGTCTAAGACGAAAGTATAGATGTAATGCCGATTTAATGTACAAATGTAATATCATCTGCTTTTTTTTTACATTACTCACTTGTTTTTATCAGTAATTTGTATTATAGCAACATTCAACTATCTCGCACCTAACACTTTTGAGAAATTTAAAAGATATAAAAATTCAATTATCCCAAATTAGTTCCTATCGTGTTTAAAGATACTATGATATTAACAGTTATGGAAGTCATTGGGCATTTTTTACTTTAGCCAATTCCTAATATGCATATTTAATGAACTTTCCTAATTAGGGATATAGTTCTGAATTGACTAGACCAAATTTGATGAAACTTGCTACATATATTAAAAATACTATAATGATACAATATTCTTGAAAGTCAATAAGCATTTTTACTTCAACCAACTCCTAATCTGCATAATAAATAAAACTTTTGAAATGAAGGATTTATATTTGAATTGACTTGGTCAAAATAAATGAAACTTGTTATGTACATTAAAGATACTATGATATAACATTACTGAAATTCATTAAGCATTTTACCGCAGCGCTAGCCAATTCCTTATTTGCATATTTAATGAACTTTCCTAATCAGTTAGGGATATATATCTGAATTGACTAGACCAAAGTTGATGAAACTTGCTATGTACATTGAAGATACTATGATATAACATTATTGAAAGTCATTAATTAGTTTTACTTCAGTCAATTCCTTATTTGCATACGTAATGCATGTTTCTAATTAGGGATATATTTCTGAATTGACTTGACCAAAGTTGATGAATCTTGCTACATATTTTTAAGATACTATAATGCAACATTATTAAAAGTCGTTAAGCATTTTTACTTCAGCCAATTTCTAATTTGCATATTTGATGAACTTTCTTAATTAGGTATGTTTATCTGTGTTGACTAGACCAAAGTTGACGAAACTTCTATGTACATTAAAGATACTATGATACAACATTATTGAAAGTCATTTAACATTTTTATTTCAGCCAATTCCTAATTTGCATATTTAACGAGAACATTTCAGTCAATTCCTAATTTGCATATTTAATGAACTTTCCTAATTAGGGATATATACTGGGATATACTTGATCAAAGTTGGCAAACCATGCTATGTACATTGATGATTATACCAGGTTATAACAATACTGAAAGTCGTTTCACATTTTCATGTCAGCTAATTTATAATTTGCATATCTAATAAGCTTTCACAGTTTTGCATATATTGCTTGAAGGACTTGACCAAAGGCAATTACACGTGCTATATTATATAAGTGGTGATACAATGACATGTACAGTACTCAGCGAAATTAATTCTTTTTATTTCAGCTTATTACATATTTGAATAATTAATGCCTTTAGAATTGATCTGTGGTGAATATTGTTCATTATGTTAATCATAACACTTTCATTGAAGCTGCAAACATGTGGCAAAGGTTCAAATTTGCACATAAATGCAATATATAATGAAACACGTGAGCATTTTCAGTTCATATCTGGTTTCAGATTTTTGATAGTTCAAAGAAAAAAGTTTAGATTGATTCTGAAGATTCCAAGTTCTAAACGTATGATGTCTGTGTGGACTTGAATTACGAAGTGCTACTTGGTCGAATCGAGAATCGTATCCAGACATTGTATGTGGTAATAAATCGCCTATCGATCTATCATCTTCAGCCCGTACAACCAGAAATGGCGAAAAGAACTACTCAAACACCGATCAAAATGTCATTGCAAAATTAAAACCAAGCTGAACAATTGACAGGACATTTTGCTCTATTAGAAGGACTTAACTTGACTGATCGAGAACAAAAACTGTAAGTGCAACTGCCCCTACAGTAGACATACTATCGACATTTTCACTGCATGCTGCTAACTCGGATGCGCAGGAAATTCCGACAGATAGTGATCCGATGCATGTCTCATTGCCGCACGTTTCCGATGATTTGTCGTGTAACACGCTTTATAGAGGCCAAAATTACTTCGAATTTGAGGGACGGTGTACCTTATTCAAAGCGCCAGAACATTAAACTGATTTACTTTGGTGGTATCAAAGAAGGTACCACACATGATCAGATCGCACGTCATCTTGGGAAAATTGATATTCATTTTACATCAATCAAAGTCATATCTAGTAAGGGCAAAGGCACTGTCGCTGCAAAAATTAATGTGCTTATTGACTACGTCCAGCGTGCTTTGGACATAGATTCATTGTTGTTTCCCTACGAGTAAATACAACCCCTCCACTGCATTTGCCCCTCTACTGCACTGCCCCTCCACTGCACTGCCCCTCCACCTATGACCGCCGGTGGCACATCGTAACGTAAGATAACTGTGATACCGCGGGATAGTGTATTGGCATGTGCTCAACCCCAACCCCCCCAAAAAAAAATAAAATAAAATAAAAACAGGTATCAAAATGAGTTTTTTTATATCAAATACGAATTTGATAAGGAAGCATATGGGCTGTATGTAGCAATACAAACAACACCACACGAACTATTGGATGATTCACACAGGAATAGGTAGTCGGTTGAAACCCTTGACACGTATTTCAAGGGCAAGGGCAATACGGTGTACTATTACAGCAAAATAATGTGAAGGTGTTGCAACGCATGAAAACACGGTACTTTACTATAATGGAAAGAGTCAAGGCGAATTCAAGGCTCTTGTACGTGTCGCTTTGTTGCAGTTATACAGTTCAAATGACAACTTACTCCAATAAAATTGTTATTCAGAAACACACGATATAAATCGCTGACTGATCGCCGAGCTGTAAAGATAGCGGCCAAATAGTAGGGATGACTTCTTTATTGCTAACCCATACCGCTCACTACGTAGCGGAGACCTCGGGGAAAAAATGATTGTGCCTCGAATCCTGCATTGTATAGGGATGACAGCAACGTGTAATGTTGTTGTAGCTAATTTTTAACTTCTTGGCAGGTATTATAAAACGTCAGCGTAATCATTTCCTTTTATGGCTCTCTTAATGGCTTCTTTTCGGTACAAAAGTATCGAAGCCACTGATTCAAAGTGGACGACACTCAAGGTGAAAACTTCATGTGCATGGCTTGGTTAATCGTGTAATACCATGCGGAAGACAAATATCGCTTCTTAATATGAAAATGTCTCAAAAGATTAAAAGATTCCGACTTGTAATGGTCGCTTTATTTGACCCTCCGTCATTCATGCGCATGCGCTATCGGCGACCAGTTCTCAGTTGGCGTTTTTTCAAGGATAGGCACGGAGACTTTGCTGGTTGATTGCCGCCTTTTTTCTCATGGGTGTTTAGGTAATGCACGGCAGAAGCTCAAAAATTATATTTCCCTCCATAGAGTAAACAAAGGGATGGCGGCCATTTTGAATTTCAAGTGTCGGTAAATTGTGGGTAATTCGTCTCTCTGGTACCAAATCTTGCACGGTGACCTCTGAGTTCTTTTTGTGATTTCAGAAGCGAATGATTTAAAGTCTGCTTAAGAAATTTTGGTCAGGTGCTGAAGTTTTTTCCATTTCGAGGCGCGAACTGCTTTAATTTCTGTAGCCGATATAATTTTCAATGGACGAAAACTATGAAAACTATGTGTAACTAAAGCGTGCGGTTGTAACGTCTGTATAACCAATCTAAAGAGTTTTCGTAATAGATATGAACAATGACAAAATGAGTGTTAATCATTGCGGCGTCAGTTTTCGAGTATTCAAGAGTTGCACTTGGTAATCACAAAGGAGACTCTCTCTCTCTCTCTCTCTCTCTCTCTCTCTCTCTCTCTCTCTCTCTCTCTCTCTCTCTCTTTGGGTGCGTTCGATTATCTTCCTCGAGGCGGCCGAGGGCGACCCATGCCAGTTTCTGTTCGATTATCGTGTGACGTCATTGTCTGGGGAACCTCGGGGTAGATTTCACCGCCCCTCGTCGAGTCGGGAAGTGCCGGGCACTGGATAAAAAACATGGCGGACGGCAAACAAACAACACTAGTGCTTATGGAGAAAAATCCCCCTATTGGTTGTAGGCTACAGTTAATCAAAACAATTCACGTGACACGGTTAGTTGTTGAAAATAAACAGGCAAAAAATAGCTAATCTGTGGCGATATCTTTGATTTTCAGCTGTATTGTAGTTGTCGTATGCCATTTTGTTACCCCGGTAACATTCGATTTTCCCACTTCCCCGGGGAGCCCCATCATGACGTCACTTAGGGTTCCCCGAGGAACATAATCGAACACAGCCCCTCTTTCTCTCTCTCTCTCTCTCTAACTCTTTAACTCTCGAACTTTCACTCTCCCTTTCTCGAACTCTCTCGAACTCTCGAACTCTTTCTCTTTCGAACTCTCGAACTCACGAACTCTCTCTCATATCTATTCTATTCATGCAGAAACCTTTTAAAGACATGCATGTATAGCGTTGATCGTGATTTCAGGTTTGTTACTAAATATAGCTGCACGCGCGCGACTTTCAGACAACGCTGCCTAAAATTCGGACAAACATTGTTGTTGCATGCGCGGCTGTTGTTGCAGCTTGTAGTCTGCGCCGTAAAATACCACGAACTAGCCGTGACTTTATTTATAATATTTATTTTGGAATATTAATGAGAGAGAAAAGTGACGTCATTTGCGGTCAGTGCTATTAGGTCAGGTACGACAGTTTATTGTTTAGGCATAAAATAAATCGCTTTCTAGGTTGACTTTTCATCCTGGCGCTTGGTACACAGCCGCACTGACCTCGCTCTATAAAGTATCCGTGTCTATATTTACAGTGTAGATTCGGTCGAACTATCCCTGGACAACAAACATGGATGAAGAACTCAAAAAGAAGGCGTTGAAGAAGTGTTATTTCATAAGGCCAGACTTGGTGATGCCCGGAATCATGGAAAAGAACAACATTCTGACGAACGTAAAGAATTTCCAAGTTCGCGACGACGATGTCTTCCTAGTGACCTATCCAAAGGCAGGTAAGAACACCTAATGTACCCTTGAAGCGACTGTTTTAAGTTTTTAAATTTCGAGGCCGCAAACTACACAAGTCTGACATATTTAATTTATTCGTTGAAAGAGTTTTGGGGAGAGTCCTGCTATGTTCGAACGACTGTCCGATAAAATTGCAGCAAGTTCAAAATAAAATTTTCTGCCCTTTAATTTTGTACTTTTCCAAATGTTTTTTAAATGTCAAGTAAAAAGCACCTAGTTTAAGCCACCATGGTTGCACCTATACATTCCGTTGTTGTCAATGATGAATGTGGACTTGTTCATAGGAAATCGTTGGGTGAACAGGTTAATTTGTCTTGCGGGCATTGCAATCATCTACGACCCGGGCCCGACTTATCGCTATATCGTGAAGAAACCGTGACTAGTTTCCCCAGCTCGCGGTATAACTAATGTACCAGTTTGCAGTACAACTGTCGATTGTGGAGAGGTAATCGTCAGAGCTGAAAGCGCGCATTAACACAGAAAGCAGTCAGAAGCAAATGTCACTGGCAAAATGACACTCCTCCGAGTTTATCATTTTTAGGGTTTAATAGGTCAAGGTGCCAAAGGCTTGTACGAGGGGTGTGTTGCTAGCTGATAAGTTTGGAAATACGTAGGACTTTTGCCGTTTGTTTATGCTTTACGATGATTTAAACAGTCGTAAACGAAATTGACATAATACTTCTTTTACTATGCTCGTTACAACAACCATAATATTTGAAAGTATAATATCATTCTTGCGTACTCTATGGCCCTATTGTCTTTTTTTATCCTTAAACGTTCCAGAGAGTTATGGCAAATCACACTCACTGTGTGTGACCTCAGGTCCTCAGGTCCTCAGGTCTACTCGCCTTACTGAAAGTCTGGTAAAGCAAAAATCCGGCCTGGAAATTTTGATTTTAACTTCCCCATGAAAAATCAATTGCCTTAATAAGCCGTCGGAAGTTTGACCTGCGAACAGCCTGAGGTTTTGAACAACAAACTTTCCAAAAAGAGCATCAGCAGTGCACGGGAATCGCCTGAGTTGACATGGGTTTGGATGCGTAACCCTGACATGTGGTTTGAGCGAATAATCAAAATACGCCTACACTGCTGATACGCGACGAGTTTCGCAAGCCATGCGCGTTTCAATTATTCTCAGACTCTAGCTGCAAGTTGTGTCCGTGAAATTTGAGGCTAGCATGTTGTCTGGCAGGAAAAGCCTGCGGGTACGTCACGTGACTCTCAAAACCAACAGTCTTAGGGAGCGTTCAGTAATTACCGGGGCTGGGCCGGGGGAATTTTGGGAGAGTCATTTTTTAGAAAACGTTTCAAGGGGGAGGGTCACTTTATATACCTCTATGTTAGGGGAGGGTCACTGTTGACAGAAGTTTATTTTATGGTAAACCTTTGATTGTCCTTGTGATATTTAATGAATAGGAAATCACCTACGAAATATGCCGATTCTTTTAATAAGTACAGAATATCCGCAAGTTTCACAAGCAAAGAAGAGGCTGTGGTATCCTACATTAACACCTTGAATAGTTAAACTGATGAAAGACAAGAGGCAGGTGGGAAAGTGTATATCAATTATCAAATATACATAATACAAAGATATTGTTTTATATTGGCAAAAATTGTGCATAGTTCTCTGTACAGTGAATGTACATTTCAGTGAAAATTCAAAATCACATATCTTGCACAACCATGACTTATAACCACTCTAGTCTAATCAAGAACGTTATTATTAATAATCGAGCATAGATAAATGCACGGATTTACATAATTGTTTATTGGAAAAAAAATTCATAGTTTCATCACATGTTTAGTGAATCGAATTTCGGTGAAATTCCAAAATCACATTTCTTGCACTCACATGGACTTGCAACCACTCTAGTCTAAGCATACAATTATGCACAGATTTACCTAATTTTGTATTGGAAAAAATTATTCATAGTTTCAAAATTGACTGCCATGTATAAGAAATCCTCATTTTGGTGAAATTACAAAATCACATTTCTTGCACTCACGTGGACTTGTAACAACTCTAGTCAAATCAAGAACATTAATATCAATAATCAAGCGTATAAAAATGCACAGATTTACCTATTCTTGTATTGAAAAAAATTATTCATAGTTTCATCATAACCTGCCAATTATAGTGAACAAACATTTTGTATGAAATTCCAAAATTAATTTCTTGTAAACAATGCACATTTTACTTCTCGATTCAAGCAAAGTACACTTAAATACATTATCAAACATATATGATATATACCGGTAGATATAGCATGATTTTTGTGAGGGTAAACTGTAAATAATTTGCCTGATAGACTCCATGTATTGTAATTTGATATGTTTTGATGAAGCACTATATCAGCCACATCTTGCCTTCTTATAGTTGCAAAAAATTTGGTGACCCTCCCTCAAAAGATGAAATACCATATCTCTTCAAAAATTCTTACGTGATAAATTGCAACAGTCCCTAAAAAACACTAGCCCTCCCCTCCGTAATTTGTCCCTAACTTACATAACAATTGAACCAATTGTACGTAAATTAGCTGATACTGTTTTAGTTATTCCTCGGGAGAATACGGTAATGGTTGGGGAGAGGGTCAAGTTTTAGAATGTCTTACAAGGGGGAGGGTCACATTTTAGACAGGAGGATGGGGAGGGTCACATTTTACAGTACAGGTGTGCGCGGGACTCCCCAGGCCAACCCCATGTAATTACTGAAGGCTCCCTATAACCAGGACACTGGCCCACTTTGCAAGGAGGGAGTGACTTTTAAGGTATAAGTTCTGCCTGGTTTATTTCCAGGTGATGCGATTCGCCAAAAAGTTTATGACTTTGCACAAACATCTTCGTACACTCGTAGTTGAATTTGCCTCTGAGACAGACATTCAGACATTTTTTTACGATACTCTTCCCGTTGGTCACTTGTGGGGGCTCATTTTGAAGCTAATAGAGTGAATAAAGTTTTCGCTGTCTTATTTTTGAAAAAAAAAACGAAAATGTAATTTTTTCCTTTGAGTTACAGGGATGGTGGTAATTTTACATTTCAACTGTCCGTATCTTCGGTTGATTTGTTTTTCTTGTACCGAAATTTTCACTATGACTCCCCGATTTTTTTTTCTTGATTTTGAAAGAGAGTCGTTGAAACTTTCATTGAGAAAATATAGAACAAGGCTTAAGTCTTTCAGTCTCGAGTCGCTTACTACCTGTACTCAGGACATCCTGCAGGGGAATTAATATTTTGCCTTTTATCCGAGAATAATAAGTTTTTTAAAGTTGGTATATTCAATCATCTCCACGCGTAGTCAAAGTCAAGAAAATTTAAGACCAACGTAAAGCTATTAGCAAAGCCACCATACCTAATTTGTCAGCTCAGATCTTTGAAAATGAATGAAAGTTTGGTTAAGGAAGTCAATTGCACTTATATCGCGATTAAAAACTAGGCGACGCAAAGACTCCCAGAAGTTCCTATCTTGATCGATTCAATATCGGACAATAAAAACGACGAGTCAACGCTTCTCAGAAGAAGGTATCAATTTTTATAGGGTTGAGTGATTAGCTCATTCGGGCCACTCGAATGATAATTATAAATAAATTTGCCAATTAAGACATGATATCACGACGTATTGAAACAATAATTACGCCGCCCCTATCAACGTAAATATTTGTTATTATTTTAGATCCAAGCGTTTAGATTTTTTCTTAGGCTTTCGCTCTTGGTAGCGATTTGAAACTCCATAACAATTTTAACAATTCACAGAGGGCAGGGGTGCCTTTCTTCGATCCATGGAATTAGCCTGGCTTATATATCTATGCTTTTATAAACCGGACTCAAAGCCAGTTTTGGTCTAGACTCGATGTTTCCGATGGTAAGTGTTGACCTTTGTACTTGAAGCGGGGGGGGGAACAAAGGGCAAGGGCAAGGCGAAAGGGCAAGGTGAGCAGTATGGTGAGCATATTGTCAGCGAAGGACTCCAATTGTTTTTCATTCAAGGTACAATCTGGACATGTGAAATTCTGGATGCCATTCTGAACATCGACAACCTGGAAGTCCTGAAGACGAGGTCTATATTCGAGAAAATTCCAATGCTGGAACTTGGACCCTCAATTCATCCAGACCTGGTGGCGGACGGTGTAGAGGGCATACCGTCCAACATAAAAGCTATACTCGACCCATGCCCGTCACCGAGAAGAATACCTACCCATCTGCTACCGGAGTATTGCCCAGACCAACTGTTCACTAAGAAACCTAAGGTATAAACTCCTCACATTCATCTGGAAATCGTTTTTTTTAATGGAATGATGGCTTTTAAAACACCGAATTATGAAACAACAACACAAACACAAACGCATGTACATTGCTTTTGCCAATATATTTGATTATATCGGCTATTACAAGTTTTTGTTGGTTTTGTGGGGGGCGTTTGGGAGGCTTTTAAATGATAACCCTTAGTCCGTTGGCTGGAGGGGCCCACCATGCACCCCCCATAAACCTTCTACATGGTATTTCTTTGTTCTTTGGGGTCTGCTGAACTAGAAAAAAAAGATGTTAACATTGGATATTCTGGATGCACTACCTGTCTGCACTGGTTTTTTGATTTGTATGTACCCCTAAAAATGGCGAAAATGGGTAGGGGTAGGGGTACTATATCCTCCCCTTAATTGAGTAAACTAGCATGAAATAGCACAAAACCTTACTTTTTTTAAAGCTCAGATACTGCTCTTTCTGAGGAACACCAACTTTAGCAATATTACTTTGTGTACATAGAATAGGACGGCTTTAAAATGATTTTTTTGGACAATTTTGAAAGTCATGTTTTGAAGGGTACCGCAAAATAATTTGCGACTTCACGGTACCCTTCAAAACATGCAAGTAACAGTCATTCAATCCCAATGTTTTGTCTGTTAAAAATCTAGCTCATATTTTTGACATGTCCTTGTACCAAATAAAATATATTTTATACAAAGCATTGCCTTTTGTAAAGTGTCTAGGAAAATAATTGGTAGAATTTGACATTAGTTTTGACTGTAACTTGCGACATAAAACTTTGGGGTATGGGGTAAGTTTTGGTCTCATTTCATGAAAACTATAGAAGATATTGCATATTGCTATATACCATTTTCAAGAAGAATAAATCACCTTTCTAATGATACCCCATAAGCCAGGTCATGTTAAACAGTAAGCTCAGCAGATGACGTACATGAAGACAGGTTTGACAAAAATCCATGTGGGTCACAAATCGTGATTTTGCGGTACCCTTCAAAACATGACCGTAACAGCTATTGAGTCCCGTATATTTTGTCTGTTAAAATCCTATTTCTTATTCTAGGATCCCAAGGCTTCTGAAAAATACAGGTTTGTTATCCTGTGCGGTTGGGGGAGGGTGCACTTAGACGCCCCCTCTAGCCCACGGCCTAATAGATTGTTAGTATGCTTGCTGTATAAGTAAGACAAGGAGGCATAGACAATTTTCCAAATACGTCTTATCAAAATATTTTATAAACAAATATTTTAAATGTAAATTATAAAAATAGACAGTCATCAACAATCTATTTTCTTAAGGAGAAAATGGCAATATGACTATGTGTGTGCGTTTTAAAGTCTTCTTTTTAGGCTGTGCATTAGTTCATTGCATAACAATAAATGCCCATTCACGATATACCAATGTAGCAAAACTTGCAATTTTAGTGAGTAGAGACAATAATGCATTGTAAATACCCAATTTGAATTTATTTCTTCTTCAGCACATTGCAATTAGTAAATAACATCCATAAATCTGTTTGATTTGCTTCATAGGGAGGAAACAATAGTTATCGTATTTTCTTCCGGTTAAAAATGCTGAATTACCAGAAAAAATCGATTTAAAGTTATCCAATTCTATGACGTCATATTTTTTACTAAACTTTATGCATTTTAGAAAGACCAGTATCTAAGCTTTCTAAAACTATAAGGTATATGGCATTTCAAGCCAGTTTACTTCATCAAGGAAAGAATGTTGTACCCCTACCCCTAGCTTTTGCACACCCCATACAGATACACGCAATTCAAAATTGACTCCAGAGAAGTAGTGTATAGTTAAATATCTAATGTTAACACTTTTTTTCTTGTTTAATATGTGGGAATAAATAATTCAAACACAAAAAAGTTGTGAAAATTTTGCTTAATAAAAAGTAAATCACAATTGTTACATGGTATTTGGGTAAAAAATTTCAAAATTGTCAAAAAAATTCATTTTAAAGTCGTCCTATTCTATGTACACAAATTATTTTGCTAAAGTTGGTGTTTCTTAGAAAGAGCAGTATCTGAGCTTTCCAAAATGTAAGGTTTGTGCTATTTCATGCTAGTTTACTTAATGTAGGGGAGGATATAGTACCCCCTACCCCTACCCATTTTTCGCCATTTTTTGCGGTACATGCAAATCAAAAACCAGCGCAGATAGGTAGTGCATCCTAAATATCCAATGTTAACATCTTTTTTTTTCTAGTTCAGCAGATCCCAAAGAACAAAGAAATACCCATGTAGGAGGTTTATGGGGGGTACAAGTGGCCCCTCCAGCCTACGACACCTAGCATTAATTTCTACCAAACGTCCAATGTTTGTCGCCTTCGGCAGTAACAAGTAGCTGACAAAGAAAAAAAGAACAAAAATCTGTACTTGACACGAACCAAACTTATCATTGTCATTGTCATTGTAGGTTAATCCAATTTTCATTTGTTTCTGCCACAGAAATGTCTTTTTCTGTTTATCTTTCTCAGACTGTTCTCGTCGACAGAAATCCGAAGGACTGTTTAGTTTCCCTGTTTGGATGGTACGCTTCAATACGCTTTCTGTCCCCCTTGGAGTGGAACGAAATGTATGAGATATACATGAATGGACTCAGTAAGTATGTAGAGAGTTTTGTTTGTAAGTAGAAGGGGATAGTTCGCTCATCAATTGGCATCAGTACGTTCCTGCCTTGGGCAATGGTGGGTCTGCAAGGTGAACGAGTCAGTGCTGCAAAAGTCTGAAGGTACTTTGTGTGCATTTTCTTTAGAGTTCAGCTTTTTATTGGATGTGTTATTTCGTACTTTGAATACATGTGTACAGCAATATTGTGTCTGTTTGTGTTTGTGTTTTGTACTCTGTCACTGTACCTGTCTATCTGTGTTTATGTCTCTATCTGTCTGTGTGTCTGTTTCTTTGTTTCTGATTACCAGTCAGTCTGTCTCTCTCATTCTCTCTCTCTCTCTCTCTCTTCTCTCTCTCTCTCTCTCTCTCTCTCTCTCTCTCTCTCTCTCTCTCTCTCTCTCTCTCTCTCTCTCTCTCTCTCTCTCTCTCACATTCACACACACATTATGTAAATAGATAACACATTGATTGTAAAGGACTCCACCTACGTGTATAAAGACTTGAACTGTGCTTTGTGATTAAAACTGATTTAGCATTCCCGGGAGTGGCTGTTCTTTACATCAGCGACACCATACTTAATATTTTCAGTGATAACCTAAATTAGGATTTATGTCCGCGAGATTTCAAGATCTAGATAAAAAAGACCCCACTCTTTTAAAACTTCAGACTGCCGTGTAATGGACTGAGACAGGAGCCCCTATAATGTCTACACTTTTTGTCGGTTGCAGAAAGTGAAGACATTATAGACTTTCCCAGTCCATTTCACGACAGTCTGGAGTTAAAAGAGCGGGTTAACACTTTTTTAGCATCCAACAGTGTACTCGCTTACATGTGATGGTCAGTATCGACTGGAAAGTGAAAGACGTTGCTTGTCTATCTGTTCAACTCTGGTGATCATTTGGAAATTCAGTAATCTTGTCTGCTTTGATCATCACTGACAAACTATGTATCGTTGTCTTTGTAGGTGAATATGGACCTTACCATTCTTTTATCAAATCTTGGGCGAAATACGAAAACGAACCATGGCTTTTATGGATGAAGTACGAAGACTTGAGGCAGGTGATAAAGCTATCATAGTTACATTAAACATAGTCCGAGGGACCGTGCATTAAAACACCGAATCAACAATAATCAATTATCACTTATTTGGCTATAGTGTACGCACATATATATATATATATATATATATATATATATATATATATATATATATATATATATATATATATATATATATATATATATATATACACTTACTATTCATGTAATCTTTACTAAACTAACATTTATTATTGCTTTGTACTTGACCGATTTTATGTGTTATTATTTATAACGCTCTGTTTTTTGCATCGGGCATTCGGGCATTGTAATTTCCCTCAAGGACATCTGTCATACGTCGGTAAATTAAAGTTTTCCAATGTGATTTGTTCCTCAAATGACTGAAAATCGAATGTCAAGTACCTAATTTTGCACTTGACATGTTCTTACACAGTATTTATTGTTTTTATCGCTATATGCTCTGCGATCCGATATCGAGCATCAGCCCGTAAGTATATGAATATGTATGTATGTATGTATGTATGTATGTATGTATGTATGTATGTATGTATGTATGTATGTATGTATGTATGTATGTATGTATGTATGTATGTATGTATGTATGTATGTATGTATGTATGTGTGTGTGTGTGTGTTTGTGTGTGAGAGAGTGTGAGAGTGTATGTCTGTATTTATGTTTATTACATGCCTCGTATATAGAACGTCACGTGCTCCATAGGATTCAATGGTTACTCGTCGATGACTTCGCGGGCCGCATAGTTATCACTTGACTGAGAGTGAACCGGAACTACTTTCAACTTGACACCTTTGGATGTAAAAATGTTGGCAATTTCTGTTTTGCATAGAAAATCCTGGGGTTTTTTTTAAATTTTGCAGAAAAAAATACGGTGGTTTCAATCGGGTTCGTACTCACAGCGTACGGTACCAAGTCACCAAGCAGAGAAGCCACAGACAAAACCGCTCAACCAAATCCAAATTAATCGTATAACAGCAGTTTAAATATATCAATGCGCCATTCGATGATGAAAATCGTTCCATTTTTCACGGATTTTCGTCTAAGATGGAAATAAAGTATTTGATGATCATTTGCCAATAAACCTAAATATTTTGAGTGAAAACTGTGTAGGAGAGGCATGTAATAAAAACATTATAGCCCAAACAAGTACTATGTACCCTCAGGACAGGAGACCATTTTCCCTCCTTACGGTCACCCAACAATTGGTCACCTACCCTCGGGAACATAGTCCCATGTTTGGGCTATAATATACAATGTATCTGTGTTAATATAAAACCATATGGTCAGCACATGTAGGCCTTAAAAGATGTATGCAAGCAAGTATTGATTATTATTAATTTTTTATGTTTCAAATGTACTTTTTTGCAGAATCCTAAAGGATCGATCAAAAAGATAACGACGTTTTTAGGTAAAAATCTGACTGACTCGCAGATTGATGACGTGATGCGCGTCACTAGTTTTGACTACATGAAGAAAGCCATGGAAACAGTGAAAGGTCGGGACGCTTACCTGAATCCAAAAGGAGTTTGGCAGAGAAAAGGTAAAATCCACAATTTACCTGACAAACTCTGGCGATATCATGTGCTGGTGCTTTCACCATTCTGTAGTATGTTACCCACTTCATTTCTTATTGAGTGTTTCATCTAATTCTATCGATGGTCTCATTTTCAATTGCGTCAGTCCCTTAGGCGTCGACCAGTAAATCTTGGAACTAGGGAAGAGCGCAACGCCGAAGTAGAATTTTTTTTCATTTCAAGATCAATCAAGTAGCATTTCCAAAATATTTTCCATGGCATACATGCAATTATTTTATTATTCAGAAGTTCAAACGTAATTTCCGGCCTACTCTCCTGCCAATTTTTTTAAACAAGCAGAAAAAATATTTCTAACTACATTTCCTATATCATCTCAATTTACAGGTGTTGTTGGCAATTGGAAGAATGCTTTCACCATTGCCCAAAACGAGGCTTTCAACAAGCAGTACGACGAAGAAATGAAAGGCTACGAACACCTAAAATACAAGTTTTAAATGATGACACAAAGTAGACAAAATCATACCTTAGGTTTTATGCAGAAAAAGTGTTGTCTGCAAGGTGTAATCAGAATATGTTTACCACTTCTTCCTCTCGTTGTCAAGTTTTATGTTCAATTATCAACTTTGGCATATATGCTGTATATATGCTGTATATAAGGTCATGGTGTCTCCATGCAGCCCTAGCCCTAATTTGCATAACCAAAGACGATTAATTATTTTAGTGGAGTGAATAATCAAAAAAGTTATGTATAGACGCGAGTCAATATAAGCATGACGGCATAAGCGGCCTGTGAGAGCGCCTTAGCTGAAATTGGATGGTCATATATGAGTGGTTGTTACTATAATATATTTTTGATACCGCCTTGAATATTCTTTCTGTTCAAGAGTAAACTGCCATAAAACAGTGATATATGGCCGCTCACAGCAACGATGACGATTGAATTTGCTCTCGCGACGTGACATAGACTGATACAGCTACACTGCCCCTAGCGTACATTCCTCGGGACTGCTGTTACATGGCAAGCTCAGTATAACTTCGTGAACTGACTCTTAACCCGCTCCAGGCTCTTCAAGGCACAAGTTGTAGCTCTGCCAAAGGATGTTTAGGACATGTTACTGTGCTGTGACGCAATATTGTAACTGTGTGTAATTTCTCATTAACTGTACGATGAACTAAGGCGCCACAGATGTCAAGTGAAGTAGAACCGGCTCATACTGTTGTAGTTTGATAGATACCAAAATTAATATTTAGTTAACGAATTTTTGCATGTTATAAAGTTTTACAAAATAATGTTGGATTAATTGTTTTGCACGCAATATTGAAGTTGATGCGTGGTGTTACATGTGTACATAAAACTGAGTTAGCATTTCAAATCTCTGGATTGTGCATGAGGGGGTTGGGATGGGTCCTGTCTCCTTAAAAAACGTTTACTCTATAATTTGAGAGCTAGACTGGGGGCTTGCACTGTACCTGAAACTTAAATGCTAGTATGGTTGTTTGTTTGTTTTGCTGTACCTCAGCGGGCATTTGCTGTTTGGATATCGATGGTGATGTCATGCAGTGTGGAAAGGGCAATGGGGAGTTTTTGCAATGGAAATGCCCGTTGGAGCTCTTTATTTCTCTTAACTTTCCCTTTTTATAACTCTAAGATACATATGTAGTGTATCATGTCAGATTATCATTGCTCAAAGTGACCAGCTGGCTGCTCCTGCACACATAAGTTGATTCACCCCAAATCCATCAGACTAGGTCTGAATATGAGAAAATATATCACGTTATTATTCTTGGTTGCAAACCTTGAGCAAAGAGTAAGTCGTCCTAGTTTTGATTTTAAAAGTGGATCAGTAAAGTGGCAATATGTTTCAAACCCCCCCCCCCGAGATTCAATAAAAAGTGGTGGCTTCAAGTTTTTTTACCCGGCATTGAACATTTGACGTCGCACTTTACGTTATAGTACCTACAGGAAAGACGGATAGCTCTATCGAAGGATTACACCCACCCATTCATTCACCCCTCCACCCATACATCCAGCTATTAATCGATCCAGCCATCCAGCCATCCATCCATCATCCATACATACAAACATACATACATACATACATACATACATACATACATACATACATACATACAATACATACATACATACATACATACATACATACATACATACATACATACAGACATACAACATATGCATACATGCAGACAAACAGACAGACAGACAGGAAGGCAAGCAAACAGGCGGACGGGCAGGCAGGCAGGCAGGCAGGAACAGACAGACTTGGCAAAGTGGCCAACTAGATTATTATGTATGCGAGTATTAAGAGGGAAACTGTACATAAACTTTTTATGTTCTGTTTAGCGTACACGACATTCAATAGGCAACATAATGGATATTTTATATGTTGTACCTGGAAGGTGGAGATAAGAGGAAAACAAGTATGTGTGAACCGAGACTCTGATAACGTATTCTTCTCAGTAAAAAACAGAGCGATTAATTCACGTAACATGCATGTCAACCTAAACGCCGTCCCTGATACCGACGACACACTATTGATAGTCCGAAATTCTAAACCGGCCAGGAAGGCTACAATGAAAAGATTGCGTCATCCGTTTTTATTCTGACGACCACATGCAAAATAATCCACCACACAGATTTTTTTATTTCATTATTTGGATCGGAGAGCATAAAATAACATTATTTGTATTGTTGATGTTTATGCAACAAAATCTGTAAGTTTGTCACCATCCACTATTTATTTTGCTATGAAACTAGTGCACGTTCTGCTTCTTCTAGAAATTGTACGTTGAAATACAGTGTGTCTGTGTCTGGCTGGTAAACTTAACACATATACAATTTGAGATAATATCGTAGACCAATGAATTCTGGTCCGCCCTGAAAATTCAATTGTCAACAACAACGTTTGACATCGCATATTTAATTCTGCGTTAACGAGTTGAAAGAGACACTATATATTACAACCTGTCATAAAACGTACTGGAAAATATGTCAAAGAGTATATCGTTTGTGGTTCTTTTGGTACAGACACGCCCTCTTAAGGTGCAGTAGAGCGATATTGTTAAATTCATGATGGCATCATACAACTGTTTTATCAATGGCTATTTTACCGTACTTCACATTTTCCAGGTAAAATTCCCTTAGGTTATTATATAGTTTTGTAAGCATAAATGAATTAAGCTACATGAGCATTTAATCAATTTGTTTTAAATATTTGACGGTACACAAGATTAATCAATGTTAAAAATCATATTTCAAGTCTTCGTAACCCTCCATTTTTTCATGGTAATCTTTGTCAAACATCTCGTTCTGGGCCACCGTGAAAGTGTTCTTCCAACCACCAGAAACGCCTGAAATATAAACGGAAAATATGCATCATACTCGGAGGCGCCGTTTCCATTTCCATTTTATTCAGTCTTATGTCATACAAAATAATATTGCTTTTGTAAGCAAGGGTTCTCAATCGATGAAAACGAAAAACGTGCAAAATCTGAATTAGACAAAACAGGCCCCCTATAGGTGAAAGTAAGAACTACACTGACGACATACTTACTTTTAAACGTTAAAAGTTAACTGGTAGAGGGCAGTGTTGTTTTTTTTGACGTATACGTACCTTTCCTCTGCCATACTCCCTCTGGCCTGAGTATGAATTCACGACCTTTGATTGTCTCGTTGGCCTTCTTCATGTACAGGAAGTGCGTCACGCGAACCACCTCATCCAGTTGTTCTTCTGTCAGCGATTTGCCCATGAACTCGGCAATTCTCCTGACAGACCCTTTGTGGTCCTAATGAAAATGAAGACAGAAAACAACATATTGTACATTCACTTGTCTTTTCAGCAATAATTGTGCTTGACTTCTTACATGATTGCTCTTCTCCGTTCACGTAGCAACTTGTTGTTTGTTATCCAGGACGTGTAACCCTAACCAAATCACTGCTGCACGATTGCTAAGCAACTTCGGTCAACGTTAATTGTGTGGCTTCGGGGAGAGATATTCGGACTCGCAATTTTTTTCAAAATATTTTCTTGGCTACCGCTATGTTGAAAGTCAAAAATATTATATTTCTCCCCGAAGAATTAACACAGGCGAGGAGGCAATTTTGAATTTCACATATGGGTAGTTGGTTGGTAGTTTGTTTGCTCTTGTTCCAAAATTTGCACTGTGACCCCTTATTTGTGTTCTTGATTTGGTAAGAGAGTAACTGAAAGTTTCATTCAGGAAACTTTGACCAAATGTTTGAGTCTTTCACTTTCAGTCCGTATAAAATTATAGGAAAGGTCTGATTAATAATTGTCGTGGGAGTGGCTGCTTAACTAATTTTGAATTTAGAAGCACTATATTTCCGTAATGCTCGAAATTTTAGACTTGAAAGAAACCTTTACTATAGTGAAACAAATGGTTTAAGTTGAAGGACATTGTCAGAACCATGTTAATTAGATGCTAAATTATACTTTTCACACATATGTTTTAATAAAGTTGTATACTTTAGAAAGTACAAACTTGAAGTCGAATTCTTAGCAGTTCAGGACAGAATTTTACCTTCAGCATGGCACGCGCTGGCGTTGATTGAATTTGACAAGCTCAAGTGGGAATAGAATGATTAGCTACAGACAATATATCGTCATAAAGGCTCTATAGAAACTTGCTAAATATATGGTCATAGATAAGGCAGTAGTAAAGATACTGGACATTCTTTGTGCCACATTAATTTGATATTTGAATATTTGATGGCTTTTTGTAGGGCTGAATATTGAGCTACATGACTAGAATACAATAATCTTCATTTCAGGCATGCGTTATTGCCAGTCCAAATAATCAAACGAAGATAGACTACTTCAAGAAAGGTGAAAGTTGGCATGCAAGTAAAGTTGGACAACAGTATTAATGCACTGCAGGCGTGTGGTCGTATCATGTATTGTTGTCAAAAACAGATTAAAATCGTATCATATATTTACTGCTGACTGTTGAATTTTTGACGAATAGAATGACGCAGCTTTTGTAAGGCAAGATTTAAAGGCAAAGTGGAGAGAGAGGGGGGAGGGAGGGAGGGGGAAGAGGGCCTAGGAATAAGGAGAGAGGGGGTTGTGTGTATTCCAACCTCTGAGAAAGTGCATCGTTCGACAGGAGATCAGTCTCTTGTTTCGGTTTGACTCATGCACAAGCAAAATTAAAAAATCTTTATGTGAGGTTTTGTTCATAAATGAAAGGTCTATCGCAAATGTAAATGAGCAGTTTTTCTGGACGAATGCTTTATGTCATGCAAGTGAACATTACACATAGTCTTGTGAAAATGACTTCAAGTCATACCTTTATGTCCTCGTATCCTATCAAAAGCACCCAGGGTTCGTTCTTGTATTTAGCCCAAGCTTTGGTAAACACGCAATAATCACCATATATAGCTGTGGAGGAAGTGTCCAACAATGTTAACTGGCTATATTTGACTGTGCGGGCGTTCTCTGCACGACTACTTGCCAAAAGAGATTCAGGGAACAACGATGTATAAATAATTGGGTGGAAAACACAAATTGTACCAACGTATCGATCACATGAGCAACCCGTATACATTCAAAGTATTACATGTTTCATTTTAAAACAATATTATATCCCCGCTTGATCTCCTTTGCTCTACATGGTATTTGGAGTCCTGGGCTGATATTTCTTATAAATCGCCTTTTAATCATACACGCAATAGCATAATTCCTTTGGATTTGAAAGTAGCCAAGCGTGTTTGTGAATAGATATAGCACATGAGCTAATACGCATTACTGCGTGGTTTATCAAAATTACTGTGACCCTTCCATGTAGGCAGCAAACATTTCGTCCCAGGTGCAGGGATCCAAGATCCCTGCCCCCCGCAAAATAATGTGAAGGTGTTGCAACGCATGAAAACACGGTACTTTACTATAATGGAAAGAGTCAAGGCGAATTCAAGGCTCTTGTACGTGTCGCTTTGTTGCAGTTATACAGTTCAAATGACAACTGACTCCAATAAATTGTTAATCAGAAACACACGATATAAATCGCTGACTTATCGCCGAGCTGTAAAGATAGCGGCCAAATAGTAGGGATGACTTCTTTATTGCTAACCCAAACCGCTCACTACGTAGCGGAGACCTCGGGGAAAAAATGATTGTGCCTCGAATCCTGCATTGTATAGGGATGACAGCAACGTGTAATGCTGTTGTAGCCAATTTATAATCTTCTTGGAAGTTATTATAAAACGTCAGCGTAATCATTTCCTTTTATGGCTCTCTTAATGGCTTCTTTTCGGTACAAAAGTATCGAAGCCACTGATTCAAAGTGGACGACACTCAAGGTGAAAACTTCATGTGCATGGCTTGGTTAATCGTGTAATACCATGCGGAAGACAAATATCGCTTCTTAATATGAAACTGCCTCAAAAGATTAAAAGATTCCGACTTGTAATGGTCGTTTTATTTGACCCTCCGTCATTCATACGCATGCGCTATCGGCGACCAGTTCTCAGTTGGCGTTTTTTCAAGGATAGGCACGGAGACTTTGCTGGTTGATTGCCGCATTTTTTCTCATCGGTGTTTAGGTAATGCACGGCAGAAGCTCAAAAATTATATTTCCCTCCATAGAGTAAACAAAGGGATGGCGGCCATTTTGAATTTCAAGTGTCGGTAAATTGTGGGTAATTCGTCTCTCTGGTACCAAATCTTGCACGGTGACCTCTGAGTTCTTTTTGTGATTTCAGAAGCGAATGATTTAAAGTCTGCTTGAGAAATTTTGGTCAGGTGCTGAAGTTTTTTCCATTTCGAGGCGCGAACTGCTTTAATTTCTGTAGCCGATATAATTTTCAATGGACGAAAACTATGAAAACTATGTGTAACTAAAGCGTGCGGTTGTAACGTCTGTATAACCAATCTAAAGAGTTTCCGTAATAGATATGAACAATGACAATCTTGATTGTTAATCATTGCGGCGTCAGTTCTCGAGTATTCAAGAGTTGCACTTGGTAATCACAAAGGAGACACACACACTCTCTCTCTCTCTCTCTCTCTCTCTCTCTCTCTCTCTCTCTCTCTCTCTCTCTGGGTGCGTTCGATTATCTTCCTCGAGGCGGCCGAGGGCGACCCATGCCAGTTTCTGTTCGATTATCGTTGGACGTCATTGTCGGGGTACCTCGGGGTAGATTTCACCGCTCCTGGTCGAGTCGGGAAGTGCCGGGCACTGGATAAAAACACGGCGGACGGCAAACAAACAACACTAGTGCTTATGGAGAAAAATCCCCCTATTGGTTGTAGGCTACAGTTAATCAAAACAATTCACGTGACACGGTTAGTTGTTGAAAATAAACAGGCAAAAAATAGCTAATCTGTGGCGATATCTTTGATTTTCAGCTGTATTGTAGTTGTCGTATGCCATTTTGTTACCCCGGTAACATTCGATTTTCCCACTTCCCCGGGGAGCCCCATCATGACGTCACTTAGGGTTCCCCGAGGAACATAATCGAACACAGCCCCTCTTTCTCTCTCTAACTCTTTAACTCTCGAACTTTCACTCCCTTTCTCTCTTTCTCGAACTCTCTCGAACTCTCGAACTCTTTCTCTTTCGAACTCTCGAACTCACGAACTCTCTCTCATATCTATTCTATTCATGCAGAAACCTTTTAAAGACATGCATGTATAGCGTTGATCGTGATTTCAGGTTTGTTACTAAATATAGCTGCACGCGCGCGACTTTCGGACAACGCTGCCTAAAATTCGGACAAACATTGTTGTTGCATGCGCGGCTGTTGTTGCAGCTTGTCGTCTGAGCCGTGAAATACCACGAACTAGCGTGACTTTTAGCGGAAAATACAGACAAATATTTATTTTGGAATATTAATGAGAGAGAATAGTGACGTCATTTGCGGTCAGTGCTATTCGGTCAGGTACGACAGTTTATTGTTTAGGCATAAAATAAATCGCTTTCTAGGTTGACTTTTCATCCTGGCGCTTGGTACACAGTCGCACTGACCTCGCTCTATAAAGTATCCGTGTCTATATTTACAGTGTAGATTCGGTCGAACTATCCCTGGACAACAAACATGGATGAAGAACTCAAAAAGAAGGCGTTGAAGAAGTGTTATTTCATGAGGCCAGACTTGGTGATGCCCGGAATCATGGAAAAGAACAACATTCTGACGAACGTAAAGAATTTCCAAGTTCGCGACGACGATGTCTTCCTAGTGACCTATCCAAAGGCAGGTAAGAACACCTAATGTACCCTTGAAGCGACTGTTTTAAGTTTTTAAATTTCGAGGCCGCAAACTACACAAGTCCTGACATATTTAATTTATTCGTTGAAAGAGTTTTGGGGACAGTCCTGCTATGTTCGAACGACTGTCCGATAAAATTGCAGCAAGTTCAAAATAAAATTTTCTGCCCTTTAATTTTGTACTTTTCTAAATGTTTTTTTAATGTCAAGTAAAAAGCACCCCGTTTCAGCCACAATGGTTGCACCTGTACATTCCGTTGTTGTCAATGATGAATGTGGACTTGTTCATAGGAGATCGTTGGGTGAACAGGTTAATTTGTCTTGCGGGAATTGCAATCATCTACGACCCCAACTTAGCGCTATATCGTGAAGAAACCGTGACTTTTTTCCCCAGCTCGCGGTATAACTAATGTACCAGTTTGCAGTACAACTGTCGATTGTGGAGAGGTAACCGTCAGAGCTGAAAGCGCGCATTAACACAGAAAGCAGTCAGAAGCAAATGTCACTGGCAAAATGACACTCCTCCGAGTTTATCATTTTTAGGGTTTAATAGGTCAAGGTGCCAAAGGCTTGTACGAGGGGTGTGTTGCTAGCTGATAAGTTTGGAAATACGTAGGACTTTTGCCGTTTGTTTATGCTTTACGATGATTTAAACAGTCGTAAACGAAATTGACATAATACTTCTTTTACTATGCTCGTTACAACAACCATAATATTTGAAAGTATAATATAATTCTTGCATACTCTATGGCGCTATTGTCTTTTTTTATCCTTAAACCTTCAAGAGAGTTATGGCAAATCACACTCACATTGTGTGACCTCAGGTCCTTCGGTATACTCGCCTTACCGAAAGTCTGGAAAAGCAAAAATCCGGCCTGGAAATTTTGATTTTAACTTCCCCATGCAAAATCAATTGCCTTAATAAGCCGTCGGAAGTTTGACCTGCGAACAGCCTGAGGTTTTGAACAACAAACTTTCCAAAAAGAGCATCAGCAGTGCACGGGAATCGCCTGAGTTGACACGGGTTAGGATGCGTAACCCTGACATGTGGTTTGAGCGAATAATCAAAATACGCCTACACTGCTGATACGCGACGAGTTTCGCAAGCCATGCGCGTGTTTCCAGTGTTTCGATTATTCTCGGACTCTAGCTGCAAGTTGTGTCCGTGAAATTTGAGGCTAGCATGTTGTCTGGCAGGAAAAGCCTGCCGGTACGTCACGTGACTCTCAAAACCAACAGTCTTAGGGAGCGTTCAGTAATTACAGGGGCTGGGCCGGGGGAATTTGTGGGAGAGTCATTTTTTAGAAAACTGTTCAAGCGGGAGGGTCACTTTATATAACTCTTTGTTAGGGGAGGGTCACTGTTGACAGAAGTTTATTTTATGGTCAAACCTTTGATTGTCCTTGTGATATTTAATGAATAGGAAATCACCTACGAAATATGCCGATTCTTTTAATAAGTACAGAATATCCGCAAGTTTCACAAGCACAGAAGAGGCAGTGGTATCCTACATTAAACACCTTGAATAGTTAAACTGATGAAAGACAAGAGACAGATGGGAAAGTGTATATCAATTATAAAATATACATAAATGCAAAGATAATGTTTTATATTGGCAAAAATTGTGCATAGTTCTCTGTACAGTGAATCAACATTTCAGTGAAAATTCAAAATCACATATCTTGCACAACCATGACTTATAACCACTCTAGTCTAATCAAGAACGTTATTATTAATAGTCGAGCATAGATAAATGCACGGATTTACATAATTTTTTATTGGAGAAAAATAATTCATAGTTTCATCACATGTTTAGTGAATCGACATTTCGGTGAAATTCCAAAATCAAATTTCTTACACAACCATGGACTCGTAAGGACTCTAGTCTAATCAAGAACATTTATATCAATAATCAATCATACAAAAATGCACAGATTTACCTAATTTTGTATTGAAAAAAAAAATTATTCGTAGTTTCATCATAGGCCGCCATGCATAGTGAATCAACATTTCGGTGAAATTCCAAAATCACATTTCTTGCACTCACGTGGACTTGTAACCACTCTAGTCTAATCAAGAACATTAATATCAATAATCAAGCGTATAAAAATGCACAGATTTACCTATCTTGTATTGAAAAAAAATTATTCATAGTTTCATCATAACCTGCCAATTATAGTGAACAAACATTTTTGATGAAATTCCAAAATTAATTTCTTGTAAACAATGCACATTTTACTTCTCGATTCAAGCAAAGTACACTTAAATACATTATCAAACATATATGATATATACCGGTAGATATAGCATGATTTTTGTGAGGGTAAACTGTAAATAATTTGCCTGATAGACTCCATGTTTGTGATTTGATATGTTTTGATGAAGCACTATATCAGCCACATCTTGCCTTCTTATAGTTGAAAAAATTTGGTGAGTATGAAATACCATATCTCTTCAAAAATTCTTACGTGATAAATTGCAACAGTCCCTAAAAAACGCTAGAGCCCTCCCCTCCGTAATTTGTCCCTAACTTACATAACAATTGAACCAATTGCACGTAAATTAGCTGATACTGTTTTAGTTATTCCTGGGGAGAATACTGTAATGGTTGGGGAGAGGGTCAAGTTTTAGAATGTCTTACAAGGGGGAGGGTCACATTTTAGACAGGAGGATGGGGAGGGTCACATTTTACAGTACAGGTGTGCGCGGATTCCCAGGCCAACCCCATGTAATTACTGAAGGCTCCCTATAACCAGGACACTGGCCCACTTTGCAAGGAGGGAGTGACTTTTAAGGTAGAGGTTCTGCCTGGTTTCTTTCCAGGTGATTCGATTTGCCAAAAAGTTTATGACTTTGCACAAACATCTTCGTACACGTACACTCGTAGTTGAATTTGCCTCTGGGACAGACAATTTTTTACGATACTCTTCCCGTTGGTCACTTGTGGGGGCCATTTTGAAGCTAATAGACTAAATAAAGTTTTCGATGTCTTATTTTTGAAAAAAAAAACGAAAATGTAATTTTTCCCTTTGAGTTACAGGGATGGGGGACATTTCAACTGTCCGTATCTTCGGTTGATTTGTTTTTCTTGTACCAAAATTTTCACTGTGACTCCCCGATTTTTTTTTTCTTGATTTTGAAAGAGAGTCGTTGAAACTTTCATTGAGAAAATATAGAACAAGGCTTAAGTCTTTCAGTCTCGAGTCGCTTACTACCTGTACTCAGGACATCCTGCAAGGGAATATTTTGCCTTTTATCCGAGAATAATAAGTTTTTTAAAGTTGGTATATTCAATCATCTCCACGCGCAGTCAAAGTCAAGAAAATTTAAGACCATCGGCTATTAGCAAGCAACCATACCTAATTTTTCAGCTCAGATCTTTGAAAATGAATGAAAGTTTGGTTGAGGAAGTCAATTGCACTTACATCGCGATTAAAAACTTGGCGACGCAAAGACTCCCAAATCGAAGTTCCTATCTCGATCGATTCAATATCGGACAATAAAAACGACGAGTCAACGCTTCTCAGAAGAAGGTATCAATATTTATCAGGTGGAGTGATTAGTTTATTCGGGCCACTCGAATGATAATTATAAATAAATTGCAATTAAGAGATAATATCGCGACGTATTGAAACAATAATTACGCCGCCCCTATCAACGTAAATATTTGTTATTATTTTAGATCCAAGCGTTTAGATTTTTTCTTAGGCTTTCGCTCTTGGTAGCGATTTGAAACTCCATAACAATTTTAACAATTCACAGAGGGCAGGGGTGCCTTTCTTCGATCCATGGAATTAGCCTGGCTTATATATCTATGCTTTTATAAACCGGACTCAAAGCCAGTTTTGGTCTAGACTCGATGTTTCCGATGGTAAGTGTTGACCTTTGTACTTGAAGCGGGGGGGGGAACAAAGGGCAAGGGCAAGGCGAAAGGTGAGCAGTATGGTGAGCATATTGTCAGCGAAGGACTCCAATTGTTTTTCATTCAAGGTACAATCTGGACATGTGAAATTCTGGATGCCATTCTGAACATCGACAACCTGGAAGTCCTGAAGACGAGGTCGCTATTCGAGAAAATTCCAATGCTGGAACTTGGACCCTCACTTCATCCAGACCTGGTGGCGGACGGTGTAGAGGGCATACCGTCCAACATAAAAGCTATACTCGACCCATGCCCGTCACCGAGAAGAATACCTACTCATCTGCTACCGGAGTACTGCCCAGACCAACTGTTCACTAAGAAACCTAAGGTATAAACTCCTCACATTCATCTGGAAATCGTTTTTTTTAATGGAATGATGGCTTTTAAAACACCGAATTATGAAACAACAACACAAACACAAACGCATGTACATTGCTTTTGCCAATATATTTGATTATATCGGCTATTACAAGGTTTTTGTTGGTTTTGTGGGGGACGTTTGGGAGACTTTTAAAATGATAACCCTGCATTAATTTCTACCAAACGTCTCAATTTTTGTCGCTTCACCGGGTAACAAATAGCCGGAATAAAAGAAAAAAGAACAAAAAATCTGTACTTGACACGAACCAAATTTATCATTGTCATTGTCATTGTAGGTTAATCCAATTTTCATTTGTTTCTGCCACAGAAATGTCTTTTTCTGTTTATCTTTCTCAGACTGTTCTTGTCGACAGAAATCCGAAGGACTATTTAGTTTCCCTGTTTGGGTGGTACGCTTCAATACGCTTTCTGTCCCCCTTGGATTGGAACGAAATGTATGAGATATACATGAATGGACTCAGTAAGTATGTAGAGAGTTTTGTTTGTAAGTAGAAGGGACTTTTTGGCGATAGTTCGCTCATCAATTGGCATCAGTACGTTCCTGCCTTGGGCAACGGTGGGTCTGCAAGGTGAACGAGTCAGTGCTGCAAAAGTCTGTAAGCATTTTGTGTGCATTTTCTTTAGAGTTCAGCTTTTTATTGGATGTGTTATTTCGTACTTTGAATACATGTGTATAGCAATATTGTGCTGTTTGTGTTTGTGTTTGTACTCTGTCACTGTACCTGTCTATCTGTGTTTATGTCTCTATCTGTCTGTGTGTCTGTTTCTTTGTTTCTGATTACCAGTCAGTCTGTCTTCTCTGTCTCTCTCTCTCTCTCTCTCTCTCTCTCTCTCTCTCTCTCTCTCTCTCTCTCTCTCTCTCTCACATTCACACACACATTATGTAAATAGATAACACATTGATTGTAAAGGACTCCACCTACGTGTATAAAGACTTGAACTGTGCTTTGTGATTAAAACTGATTTATCATTCCCGGGAGTGGCTGTTGTTTACATCAGCGACACCATACTTAACATTTTCAGTGATAACCCAAATTAGGATTTATGTCCGCGAGATTTTAAGATCTAGATAAAAAAGACCCCACTCTTTTAAAACTTCAGACTGCCGTGTAATGGACTGAGACAGGAGCCCCTATAATGTCTACACTTTTTGTCGGTTGCAGAAAGTGAAGACATTATAGGGTCCTCTTTCTCAGTCCATTTCACGACAGTCTGAAGTTAAAAGAGCGGGTTAACACTTTTTTAGCATCCAACAGTGTACTCGCTTACATGTGATGGTCAGTATCGACTGGAAAGTGAAAGACGTTGCTTGTCTATCTATTCAACTCTGGTGATCATTTGGAAATTCAGTAATCTTGTCTGCTTTGATCATCACTGACAAACTATGTATCGTTGTCTTTGTAGGTGAATATGGACCTTACCATTCTTTTATCAAATCTTGGGCGAAATACGAAAACGAACCATGGCTTTTATGGATGAAGTACGAAGACTTGAGGCAGGTGATAAAGCTATCATAGTTACATTAAACATAGTCCGAGGGACCGTGCATTAAAACACCGAATCAACAATAATCAATTATCACTTATTTGGCTATAGTGTACGCACATATATATAATATATATATATATATATATATATATATATATATATATATATATATATATATATATATATATATACACTTACTATTCATGTAATCTTTACTAAACTAACATTTATTATTGCTTTGTACTTGACCGATTTTATGTGTTATTATTTATAACGCTCTGTTTTTTGCATCGGGCATTCGGGCATTGTAATTTCCCTCAAGGACATCTGTCATACGTCGGTAAATTAAAGTTTTCCAATGTGATTTGTTCCTCAAATGACTGAAAATCGAATGTCAAGTACCTAATTTTGCACTTGACATGTTCTTACACAGTATTTATTGTTTTTATCGCTATATGCTCTGCGATCCGATATCGAGCATCAGCCCGTAAGTATATGAATATGTATGTATGTATGTATGTATGTATGTATGTATGTATGTATGTATGTATGTATGTGTGTGTGTGTGTGTTTGTGTGTGAGAGAGTGTGAGAGTGTATGTCTGTATTTATGTTTATTACATGCCTCGTATATAGAACGTCACGTGCTCCATAGGATTCAATGGTTACTCGTCGATGACTTCGCGGGCCGCATAGTTATCACTTGACTGAGAGTGAACCGGAACTACTTTCAACTTGACACCTTTGGATGTAAAAATGTTGCAATTTCATGTTTTGCATAGAAAATCCTGGGGTTTTTTAAATTTTGCAGAAAAAAATACGGTGGTTTCAATCGGGTTCGTACTCACAGCGTACGGTACCAAGTCACCAAGCAGAGAAGCCACAGACAAAACCGCTCAACCAAATCCAAATTAATCGTATAACAGCAGTTTAAATATATCAATGCGCCATTCGATGATGAAAATCGTTCCATTTTTCACGGATTTTCGTCTAAGATGGAAATAAAGAATTTGATGATCATTTGCCAATAAACCTAAATATTTTTGAGTGAAAACTGTGTAGGAGAGCCATGTAATAAAAACATTATAGCCCAAACAAGTACTATGTACCCTCAGGACAGGAGACCATTTTCCCTCCTTACGGTCACCCAACAATTGGTCACCTACCCTCGGGAACATAGTCCCATGTTTGGGCTATAATATACAATGTATCTGTGTTAATATAAAACCATATGGTCAGCACATGTAGGCCTTAAAAGATGTATGCAAGCAAGTATTGATTATTATTAATTTTTTATGTTTCAAATGTACTTTTTTGCAGAATCCTAAAGGATCGATCAAAAAGATAACGACGTTTTTAGGCAAAAATCTGACTGACTCGCAGATTGATGACGTGATGCGCGTCACTAGTTTTGACTACATGAAGAAAGCCATGGAAACAGTGAAAGGTCGGGACGCTTACCTGAATCCAAAAGGAGTTTGGCAGAGAAAAGGTAAAACCCACAATTTACCTGACAAACTCTGGCGATATCATGTGCTGGTGCTTTCACCATTCTGTAGTATGTTACCCACTTCATTTCTTATTGAGTGTTTCATCTAATTCTATCGATGGTCTTATTTTCAATTGCGTCAGTCCCTTAGGCGTCGACCACTAAATCTTGGAACTAAAGAAGAGCGCAACGCCGAAGTAGAATTTTTTTTCATTCCGATATCAATCAAGTAGCATTTCTAAAATATTTTGGCATACATGCAATTATTTTATTATTCAGAAGTTCAAACGTAATTTCCGGCCTACTCTCCTGCCAATTTTTTTAAACAAGCAGAAAAAATATTTCTAACTACATTTCCTATATCATCTCAATTTCCAGGTGTTGTTGGCAATTGGAAGAATGCTTTCACCATTGCCCAAAACGAGGCTTTCAACAAGCAGTACGACGAGGAAATGAAAGGCTACGAACACCTAAAATACAAGTTTTAAATGATGACACAAAGTAGACAAAATCATACCTAGGTTTTATGCAGAAATAGTGTTGTCTGCAATGTGTAATCAGAATATGTTAATCACTTCTTCCTCTCGTTGTCAAGTTTTATGTTCAATTATCAACTTTGGCATATATGCTGTATATATGCTGTATATCAAAGACTGGTCATGGCGTCTCCATGCAGCCCTAGCCCTAATTTGCATAACCAAAGACGATTAATTATTTTAGTGGAGTGAATAATCAAAAAAGTTATGTATAGACGCGAGTCAATATAAGCATGACGGCATAAGCGGCCTGTGAGAGCGCCTTAGCTGAAATTGGATGGTCATATATGAGTGGTTGTTACTATAATATATTTTTGATACCGCCTTGAATATTCTTTCTGTTCAGGAGTAAACTGCCATAAAACACTAATATATGGCCGCTCACAGCAACGATGACGATTGAATTTGCTCGCGCCACGTGACATAGACTGATACAGCTACACTGCCCCTAGCGTACATTCCTTGGGACTGCTGTTACATGGCAAGCTCAGTATAACTTCGTGAACTGACTCTTAACCCGCTCCAGGCTCTTCAAGGCACAAGTTGTAGCTCTGCCAAAGGATGTTTAGGACATGGTACTGTGCTGTGACGCAATATTGTAACTGTGTGTAATTTCTCATTAACTGTACGATGAACTAAGGCGCCACAGATGTCAAGTGAAGTAGAACCGGCTGATACTGTTGTAGTTTGATACATACGAAAATTAATGTTTAGTTAATGAATTTTTGCATGTTAAAAAGTTTTACAAAATAATGTAGGATTAATTGTTTTGCACGCAATATTGAAGTTGATGCGTGGTGTTACATGTGTACATAAAACTGAGTTAGCATTTCAAATCTCTGGATTGTGCATGAGGGGGTTGGGATGGGTCCTGTCTCCTTAAAAAACGTGTACTCTATACTTTGAGAGCTAGACTGGGGGCTTGCACTGTACCTAAAACTTAAATACTAGTATGATTGTTTGTTTGTTTTGCTTTACTTCAGCGGGCATTTGCTGTTTGGATATCGATGGTGATGTCATGCAGTGTGGAAAGGGCAATGGGGAGTTTTTGCAATGGGAAATGCCCGTTGGAGCTGTTTATTTCTCCTTAACTTTCCCTTTATTTATTACTCTAAGATACATATGTAGTGTATCATATCAGATTATCATTGCTCAAAAGTGACCAGCTGGCTGCTCCTGCACACACAAGTTCATTCACCCCAAATCCATCAGAGTAGGTCAGAATATGAGAAAATATATCACGTTATTATTCTTGGTTGCAAAACTTGAGCAAAGAGTAAGTCGTCCGAGTTTTGATTTTAAAAGTGGATCAGAAAAGTGGCAATACGTTTCAAAAAAACCTCCCCCCCCCCCGAGATTCAATAAAAAGTGTGGGCTTCAAGTTTTTTTATCCGGCATTGAACATTTGACGTCGCACTTTACGTTATAGTACCTACAGGAAAGACGGATAGCTATATCGAAGGATTCCACCCACCCATTCATTCACCCCTCCACCCATACATCCAGCTATTAATCGATCCAGCCATCCAGCCATACATACATACATACATACATACATACATACATACATACATACATACATACATACATACATACATACATACATACATACATACATACATACATACATACATACATACATACATACATACATACATACATGCAGAAATATGCATACATGCAGACAAACAGACAGACAGACAGGAAGGCAAGCGGACGGGCAGGCAGGCAGGCAGGCAGGCAGGCAGATAGACAGACTTGGCAAAGTGGTCAACTAGATTATTTTGTATGCGAGTATTAAGAGGGAAACTGCACATAAACTTTTTATGTATTGTTTAGCCTACACGATATTCAATAGGCAACATAATGGATATTTCATATGTTGTACCTGGAAGGTGGCGATAAGAGGAAAACAAGTACGTGTGAAACGAGACTCTGATAACATATTCTTCTCAGTCAAAAACAGACCGATTAATTCAAGTAACATGCATGTCAACGTAAACGCCGTCCCTGATACCGACGACACATTAGGCCTACTGATAGTCCAAAACTCTAAACAGGCCAGGAACGCTGCAATGAAAAGATTGCGTCATCCGTTTATTCAAAAATTCATTATTTGGATCGGAGAGCATAAAATAACATTATTTGTATTGTTCAATTCAATTGTCACCAACAACGTTTGACATCGCATATTTAATTCTGCGTTAACAAGTTGAAAGAGACACTGTGTATATTACAACCTGTCAAATAACGTACTGGAAAATATGTCAAAAAGAGTATATCGTTTGTGGTTCTTTTGGTACAGACACGCCCTCTTAAGGTGAGAAGGTGAGATATACTAAAATGGAGTAGAGTGATATTGTTAAATCATGATGGCATCATACAACTGTTTTATCAATGGCTATTTTACGGCACTTCACATTTTCCAGGTAAAAATTCCCTTAGTTACTATATAGTTTTGTTAGCATAAATGAATTTAGCTATATGAGCATTCAATCAATTTGTTTTAAATATTTGACGGTACAAAAGATTAATCAATGTTACAAATCATATTTCAAGTCTTCATAACCCTCCATTTTTTCATGGTAATCTTTGTCAAACATCTCGTTCTGGGCCACTGTGAAAGTGTTCTTCCAACCACCAGAAACGCCTGAAATATAAACGGAAAAATATGCATCATACTCGGAGGCGTCGTTTTCATTTCCATTTTATTCAGTCTTATGTCATGCAAAATAATATTGCTTTTGTACGCAAGGGTTCTCAATCGATGAAAACGAATAACGTGCAAAATCTGAATTAGACAAAACAGGCCCCCTATAGGTGAAAGTAAGAACTACACTGACGACATTCTTACTTTAAACTTTAAAAGTTAACTGGTAGAGGGCAGTGTTCTTTTTTCAACGTGTACGTACCTTTCCTCTGCCATACTCCCTCCGGCCTGAGTATGAATTCACGACCTTTGATTGTCTCGTTGGCCTTCTTCATGTACAGGAAGTGCGTCACGCGAACCACCTCATCCAGTTGTTCTTCTGTCAGCGATTTGCCCATGAACTCGGCAATTCTCCTGACAGACCCTTTGTGGTCCTAATGAAAATGAAGACAGAAAACAACATATTGTGCATTCACTTGTCTTTTCAGCAATAATTGTGCTTGACTTCTTACATGATTTGCTCTTCTCCGTTCACGTAGCAACTTGTTGTTTGTTATCCAGTATCTGTAACCCTAACCAAATCACTGCTGCACGATTGCTAAGCAACTTCGGTCAAAGTTAATTGTGTGGCTTCGGGGAGAGATATTCGGACTCGCAAATTTTGTCAAATTTTTTTCTTGGCTACCGCGTGTGTTGAAAGTCAAAATTAATTATATTTCTCCCAAAAGAGTTATCATAGGATGAGAGGCAATTTTGAATTTCTCATATGGGTAGATGTTTAGTAATTTGTTTCTCTTGTTCCAAACTTTGCACTGTGACCCCTTATTTGTGTTCTTGTTTTGGTAAGAGAGTAACTGAAAGTTTCATTCAGGAAACTTTGACCAAATGTTTGAGTCTTTCACTTTCAGTCCGTATAAAATTATAGGAAAGGTCTGATTAATAATTGTCGTGGGAGTGACTGCTTAACTAATTTTGAATTTAGAAGCACTATATTTCCGTAATGCTCGAAATTTTAGACTTGAAAGAAACCTTCATTATAGTGAAACAAATGGTATAAGTTGCAGGACATTGTCAGAATCATGTTAATTAGACGCTAATTTGCACTTTTCTCACATATGTTGTAATAAAGTTGAATAATTTAGACAGTACCATGTCGAATTCTTAGCAGTTAAGGACAGAATTTTACCTCCTGCATGGCACGTGCTGGCGTTGATTGAATTTGACAAGCTCAAGTGGGAATGGCATGATTAACTACAGACAATATATCGTCATAACAGGCTATATAGAAACTTGATAAATATATGGCCATAGATAAGACAGTAGTAAAGATACTGGACATTCTTCGTGCCAATTAATTTGATATTTGAATATATGACGGCTTTTTGTAGGGCTGAATATTGAGCTACATGACTAGAATACGATAATCTTCATTTCAGGCATGCGTTATTGCCAGTCCAAATAATCAAACGAAGATAGACTACTTCAAGAAAGGTGAAAGTTGGCATGCAAGTAAAGTTGGACAACAGTATTAATGCACTGCGCAGGCGTTTCGTCGTATCATGTATTGTTCTCAAAAACATATTAAAATCGTATCATATATTAACTGCTGACTGTTGAATTTTTGACGAATAGAATGATGTAGCTTTTGTAAGGCAAGATTGATAAGCAAAGTGGAGAGAGAGGGGGGAGGGAGGAGGGAGGGAGGAGGGGGACTTTTTGCATACCAACCTCTGAGAAACTGCATCGTTCGACAGGAGATCAGTCTTCTGTTTAGGTTTGACTCATGCATGAGCAAAATAAAATGACTTTAATGGTGAGGTTTTATTTATAAATGAAAGGTCTATCGAAAATGTAAATGAGCAGTTTTTGTGATCGAATGCTTTTTGTCATGCAAGTGAACATTACATATAGTCTTGTGAAAATGACTTCAAGTCATACCTTCTTCATGTCCTCGTATCGTATCCAAAGCACCCAGGGCTCGTTCTTGTATTTAGCCCAAGCTTTGGTAAACACGCAATAATCACCATATATAGCTGTGGAGGAAGTGTCCAACAACGTTAACTGGCTATATTTGACTGTGCGGGCGTTCTCTGCACGACTACTTGCCAAAAGAGATTCAGGGAACAACTATGTATAAATAATTGGGTGGAAAACACAAATTGTACCAACGTATCGATCACATGAGCAACCCGTATACATTCAAAGTATTACATGTTTCATTTTAAAACAATATTATATCCACGCTTGGTCTCCTTTGCCCTACATGGTATTTGGAGTCCTGGACTGATATTTCTTATAAATCGCCTCAATCATGCACACAAAATATAATAGCATAATTGCTTTGGATTTGAAAGTAGCCAAGCGTGTAGTTGTGAACAAATTTTAATAACAAACGAGCCCATACGCATTACTGCGTGGTTTATCAAACTTACTGTGACCCTTCATGTAGGCAGCAAACATTTCTTCCCAGGTGCAGGGATCCAAGAAACGCACGGACTGATGCCAGTTGAACAGGGATATGAGACAATCCTTCGGGTTCCTGTCTACCACAATAGTCTAGGGAGGGATTGATACAGAATAAGTAATAAGAGAGAGCACGCCATCAAAGTTTAACAAAGTCATATAATGTAGTAACGCCAAATAGAAAACGAGACGACGCCGAAAAGAGGAAAAGTAATGCTCTGGTAAATGGAAAAAGACTGACTGATAGCTTTCAAAAACCGATTGAAAGGTACTAACTCACAAAGCTGTTGTTCATTACCCGTGTCTACATGTTCTAACTGACCTTTTCTTACCCTGTTTGACCTTTCATCTGTTCTTCCGTCAAAAAAGGATGCCTTATCATTTTCGAGATTGGGAGAACTTATATTATCGTCATATATGAGAAGAGTTAGAGCGTACGGTAAGTTTTTAGTCAAAGCCTGACAATTATACCAAACTTTGACGTCAATACATCCCAACATTCCTCGTATCTGAACCAGCAAAGCATGGAAACACAAACCACATCTGTCTAAGATGGAAAGTATAGGTATCGCAAAAATTCTTGACACTAGGACTTTGTACATGAACGAAAGTACTGGGGGCATGACCGAAATTTGTTTCGTGGATGTATAAACTTCGGATTTCATTCAACGGATATATTATGTTCTTTCAGTTATTCTAAAGTCTGCAGACCAAGACATGGCTATCCCTCAGCTGTATTTTCAAATTCAGCTTTTACGGAATGATGCTCATATTTTTGAAATATGAAATACTTGAAAGTAAACGTACACTAAAGAATATCAAAATTAAGCTTTCAGATTTTCAAATAAAAGCAAATGCGAGTCAATTTTCCCCATACGTTTTAAAATAAGTCCGAACAAATTGTAGGCCAGATAAGTATCCCATAACGCTCAGCAGATTGGTAAGAAAGCCCATAAGGGACATTTTTGTAAGAAAAAATTATTATCTCATGCACACGAGATACTATCTTGTGCGCACGTGAAAGTTTCTGTTGCGCACAAGATAGTATTTCGTGCGCACCAGACACTTTCTCGTGGCCACGAGATAGTTTCTCGTGCGCACGAGACAGCATCTCGTGGTCACCAGATAGTATCTGGTGCGCACGTGATAAGAAGTTTCTCGTGCGCACAAGTTAGTGTCTCTTACGCACGAGATAATAATATTTTTTCTCACAAAAATGTCGCTTATGGGCTTTCATGGATTGGTGATGCAAGTGAAGGATGAACAATCTGCCAGTGTCGCCGAGACAATTATGCCTTAAATTACGATTATTAAGACATGGAAAATAAGTATTAAACCAAGAGAGAAAAAATGTTGGTATGTACATTCCACAATTCTTTTCTTGTAATCCGAATACTGAATCAAGACCTGCCTTTGGTTTCTTGGTAAACAGCTGTGTTGGAGATATGTCTGGCAGCAGATGAGTTGGTATTCTTCTCGGGGAACCCTCGGGAACCGACTCTAACATGACCTGACAAATTGAAGGGACATCCGTGATACCTTCTTCAACCATTTCGGGGTGAGTTGATGGACCAAGCTCTATCAAGGGAACCTTTTCCATGAGCGATCTTTCTTTGAGTATGTCAATGTTATCGATATTCTGGATAGCGTCGATGATTTCGAGTGTCCAGTTAGTTCCTGTGAAAGATTGAATTTCATTAAAAAGTAGAATTTGCCTCGAGGACAAATATTCGGATTCTCAAAACTTTGCAATACTTTTGTGGTATATTGCTTGTGTGAGCTAAGTTTTGCAGCTTATGGAGTGAAGAAGTTTTCACAATCTACATATTTTTTTGAAAATCAAATTAAACGTTTGATAATGGATGGATGACCATGCATATATTCGACCCTGGTTTTAGACACGATACATGAAACCATCGCGAAAGTGAATTAATGGTCATGACCATTAATTCATTTTCGCCATGGTTTCATTTAATTTGTCTAAAACCGGGGTCGAATATATGCATGGTCACCCATTCATTCAGTATCTTTCAACATGTCAAATATAAGTAGTATTTTGCATCTAACAAAAATTCATAAAAAATGGCCGACTTTGTCCCTTTAATGTATGGCTTTACTTCCATGTGCATTTGCGAGTAACCTTTTCCAAGCCAATACCGGGATAGAAGCAACTGCTTCTTACTTAGGCCGGGCTCCATGAACATGACATTTGACACAAGAAGATGAAGATGGACGAATCATCGTTCTCAACAGAAATGAAGACACATGGTGTTTACTTGTTTCGTTTTTGTTTTGAAATGTTACGTAATGAAAATGTTATTATTTCAAATCACCTACAAGAGTCTGGCGCAAAAGTTCGTAGTCCTGAGTTTCCATGCTATTCGGATTTCAGTTAAATCGTGTGAGGGCGCACACCCTACGATACCAGCAAGCAGGTAGCATTCAGCAAGAGTTCAAATAAGGTCGAGGTCAGTGTTTGCCGAAGAATGGAAATGTAACAAAAGAATGCTTTAAGTCTGGAATCCGTGATATTTGATTCGGCCATGGTACCATGTTCCCTAGACACCTGCATACAGCATGCAGTCTATATTTGTTTCAAGCCAATTTCCGTAGAATTCGTCTTTGTGTGTGTGTGTGTGACAAAAGGGAGTCAGACTTTCTATGCTGACAGTGGTGAGTTCAGGCAGGGACTCGGTGCAATCATCAGATCTATCAATGGAATTGAGTTCGTCGTAGTCCGTTGTGTTTAGGTCACAGGGACACTATGTACATGGCGTTGTCTTCAACGTTCATAAAAATTAATCGATACTCTAAAACAATAAGGTTTTCTAGAATTGTTTTAGTGGACGGGTCAGATTAACACTGAATATATGTATAAAATCAAAGTTTCGATTAATAATCATGATCTGATTCATTGTACTGTGAGTAAATTTAACGTCAAGGTAGAATAGGTGACACTTTTTTGGACACTCGTATTTTTCAAATTCTTTTCTGGTCTGATTTTGAAGTTTTAAATGATGATGTTTTCGACCTCTTGTTTTTCTGAAAATCGAAAACATTTAACCCTTACATTTAACACAGGATATGGTAGACATCAATTTATAGTTTGAAATTCTGCATATTTAAAGGTAATTTGTTTCTCAAATTCCTTAACTTAGGGCGATGACTCCCCATTTGATTGTTGTCAATTAGTTCAGTGAACGCTTCCTGTAGCAAAAAAAATAGCAAATACTTAAAAAATTGTTTCGGGATGAGTATTGCCCTAATGTTGCATAATGCGCCTCGAGGACAGATACTCGGACTCTTAAATGTTTACAATGTTTTCTTGGTCTACCACTTGTGGTGACCCTCATTCTGCAGCTCATGGAGCGAGGAAACTCTTCACCATCACCTTCTGTGAAAATCGAACCTGTATCTTTTTTCCATTGAGTGAACACAGGAATGGTGACCATATATAGATAAATATTGGGTAATGTGTTTTTGTGCTACCACATAAATTTGCACTGTGACCCCTGATATTTCTATTCTTGATTTGGTAGGAGTAAGTTCAAAGTTGCATTAAGGGAAGTTTGAGAGAACTTTTAAGTCTTTCGCATTCAAGGCGCGCTTTTCTTTAATCATCCCCAAAATAAAGAATAGCTTCTTCTGATAGGCCAGGTTTGGAAGAATGGCCTACGATTCTCCTCAAGTTAGCTTCCAACCGACCGACCTGTTTTGTGCCTGCTTCAAAGACTTAGAGCTGCTCCATGCCCAGACTGAGCATATTTAGTGTACACTGTGACAGAGGGCCCCAACACAATACACAGTGACCTAAATACATTACAAAGAAAAGGTAATGTTGAATTGAAGTGCTATACCTTTGTCGCTGAAAGAAAGAAAAAACTAAAGCGCACTGTGAAACTCTCCCTAACTGTGCGGAACGCGAACAGCAAACAAAGCGGTCTTGTAAGAATTAAGGTGTAACTTATTTTCATGAAAAGTTCGAAATCATTTATCGATCCTGGATAATTACATTGAAACTTACATGTACTAAATGAGAGCAAGTTGCCTATACAGGCATTTAATTGAGCGAGTATTTTTTCGGGGTTTGTATAAAACCCAACTATGCAGCCCAAGGTGCTTTAACACCAGCTACCCTTAATCGTTTCGACTCAAAATCTTTACGTGGGTGCGAACAGTTTGAGTTAATAATTAAACGTGTTATATAAGCATCAATTTAGAATATGGTCTTCCAACGTTTCTCAGAAAGTCATAAGCGTACTTTCAATGCTAAAATGCTGCATTGAAGCTGTATGGCTGCAATAGTTTAACTGTATCTGATTTAGTATATTTGTGAAGCAAAGTGCACTCTTGCATGTAGACAGTAATGAATAGAGTGAATTACTGTGGTGATCTTGTCGTCGGTACAGAAAATGATGGCGTTCTTTATCTTTTTTCTAACATTTCTGCTGAAATCGTGTCGACAAGGAGTTCTCCTGAACGCCTCGCCGTCACTTCAACAATGGAGGCAGCCAGGCGGCCTGGTCACACAAAAAGACTGCCCGAGGCTAAAATTTGCCTCGATCCTTTATATAGGTCCTTTGCAAAATTATTTCGATTTTCGAATGTTTTGTGAGAACTCTTTAAAAGTTTGTTAGGTTTTCAGTAAAAGGTTTCAATGCATGATTGCATAAATGGCATTCAGCTCTCAGTTTAGCAGGTAAGTTTAGCAAGCATTGTTAAAACGGTATTGTATATCACCTTTCGCGAGTGTTCCGGACAAATGAACAGCTTAGCTCTGAGACTTTATCGAACCACCCAGCACAACTTACCAGCTTTGGGGAAAGTTACCAAAAACACGTCCTCGTCTCTGACTTCAAAGTTCTTCACGACCGTCTCAATGTTGTTCTTTTCCATGATGACCGGCAAAACATAACCAGGACTGAAGAAGTAGGTCTTCTTCAACGACACTTGTTCTTGTTCTTCTGCCATGTTGTCTCTGGGTGTTAGCGGCAAAGTCTCACTTGTTCTGTGACGATCAATCGCAACGCGCATGTGAAGTAGCTCTCTATGACCCAGCGTAGCCTACTAGTAATTTTATGACGCCTTCAAGAAACAGTCGCCCTTCATAAGCGCACAATCTACCGATGTTTGGCAAGTGATGGTTACATGCATGAATACCTAACTACCTACCTATCTACCTATCTACCTACATACCTACATGCATGCATGCATGCATGCATGCATGCCTGCCTGCCTACCTACCTACCTACATACATACATACATACATACATACATACATACATACATACATACATACATACATACATACATACATACATACATACATACATACATACAAATAAAAGAACAGACAGACAGACAGACAGACATACAGACATACAGGCAGGCAGACAGACAGATTTTTATACAGCTTATATAGAGACACATATACGTAGATACATATATGTCTGTGAGTGCGTGTGTATCTGGAAGTGTCTTTATCTGTTCATAAGGTAAGCATTGAACTATCGAATATATAATGTAAGTCAATTTGATACAACAGCAGCAATGGGTACACAATATGCCATTGTGTTGAATCATAGACCCTCGACAACGAGGGTCTATGAATTAAAGACAAATAGTAACAAGAGTCTATAGTTGTAACCCCAAGCTTGTGGTAACCTGAGGCTTTTATGTCGTTTTTGTAATGTCTAGAATTTTGTTATTAGTAGATTTTGTCGCTGACTCTCTGTAGACGAGTCAAGAGACTCAGTTTTAATTAATAGCGAATAAGAGAAATTTGCTTGCTACCCTTGGAAAAATGTCTTTGTTATCAACTTATTTTGCAGAGTTGCAGTTGTATTAGTTCAACTATACAGCATTGAATGAATTGTCTGGATAAAATGAAATCCCCTTAGAACAATTGTTTCCCCCTCTTCGATGACCGGGAGAGATAGACATAAGATGTATAAACGACTTAATTGCTCATCGCACGTTACAAGAATCAATCCATTTCAACGGAATCTTAGAAATGTTCTTCGTCGATACAGCCCTCGGACATGTACAACAATGGAGGAATGAAATATACTTGTATAGTGATTGAGATCGACGCTGGAGTGCCGGGTCATTCGCCAGATACGCTACACTACAACAGACGCCGAACAATTATATTGTTATGTCCATTGTATATTCGGCGAAGGAAAACGAGAAAGAGATATTTATAGCCGAACGTCATCAACAGGGGTCACACAGGACGACTGAAGTCCTCACAATCCATACCAAAGAAGGGCTTAAAGTCCGTTTGAAGATTTGTCCATTCAAGGGTTGTCACTGTACTCGAAACAACTTCTTAGGGAGACTTCATTATTCAAGGGGGAGAGCGGAGGAAAGTCGACACCTCCAAAGTATCCATTCTAAAACTTGAATGTGACCCCCCCCCCAAATCACCGATTGCAAAATGTGATCTCGGTCAAAATTATTACTCTGGTAAGATTAATAAAAATATGTAATGTAGTCATGATGGCGCTGGATCTTAAGAGCACAACCACTATGAAAACTAACTGTTGGTTATTTATTTAGAAATTACTTTCTATAGTGAATTCAAGTTTCTTATGCTAATCCCCGCAGAATCCTAAAATCTTCAGTATGTTGTCAGTACACATATAGCCTCTATATGTGGCTCGATCATTGTTATTGTTGACAAATTAATTCAGGTCCGGACTTGAATGCAATTTTGGACAATAACAATGCTACTTGCATACATACTGCCTTTGTTGAGAAACTTAATACTTGGCATTTCATCGTGTTGTCGAGAGTTGAACATAAAATTTAAGCTGATATGATGCACAGAACACAAAGACACTGAAAAAGCTGTCTATAAGTTATAGATAGAGGAGCATTAAATGTTGTAATCTGTTTGTTAACTGTCAAACTAGGTTTATGGTGTGTCTGTCATTGTTTTGGAATATTCGGCTATTTCAGTAACGTCATAGTTTCGTACAAACCTTTTGTAAAGCCTTCAAACTGTCTATTGTAAAATTTGACTCCCCTCCATAACCGTTTTATAAAAATCACCTTGATTTTCACCTTAACACACCCCCTCCGTATGAAAAATGAAGGTTCCCTTATGCTCTGCAAACTTACAAACTCATATACAAGTTGTACCACTCACGATCTGCCGCCCTCGTAGGTCATTACATTATTTTCTTTCGTTTGACCTAACAAGAACTGCGCAATGTATATTTGAACTCAACATCAGTTTTTCAAAATATGATTTAATTGAACGGAACAAACTATATCTGTATGCATTCCTCTATATATAGAGAGAGATTTGGAAGTGTGTGCGACTGATTATATGTCAGGCGGGATATTTTATCTCAACAAATAAATTAACTGAGAACGGGATTTGCTTTTCTGTCATTGGTGAAAACTTTAGGCCCTCTCTTTCTTCGTCCCGATCGACTACTGTGACTGGTGCTGGATACAAGATAAGTACCAGAAATATGTGCATTGCCACGTCAATTTGCACGTCAATTTGCTATGAAACCAATACGGCGGCCATAATATTTAATAGTTCACACATCTAGAGCTATTAGTAAAACACTTCACAAATAATTTCCTACTAAATCGTTTCTAAAGTCATATATATCTAAATATTTCTCCGTGACACTGTGCGATAAGACGGGCGGTCAGCCTGTTCCATTGTTTCCCAGTTTTTTTAGCGTGTCCTTTCTGAAAACAATTTTAAGGTTTGGTAAATTACGATGAAGTTACATTTTTAAGTAGTATTTTTGGTCATTTTGCTGAGCTATCCCCCAAAATAATTATTATGCGATTACTTTATTTATTTCGTTACATAGCTAAAAATGCATACGCATGACAATCATGTTTATAATGATCCACTGCAAGTGTTATTTGTACATTCAAATTGTCAATCTCGTCCAGCGACACTATCATTCATGTAAAATGTATTTAAAACATTAATGACAGACCTCCGGGAACAGTTTCTTTTATGATACGGTCCAATATAGACATCAAATCAGGTTCAATAATCATTATCATTCAAGGTTTATTTCAGTGTAATTCAAACAACCAGGCCTGTTATCAAGGCATGCCATTACCCGATTTGATTGACTTCAAACCAGATATATGAAGTTGCACGCAAAAAACTGTTACACAACTCATCGACGCTAGATTGTGAGGCGAGTTTCAGGATGACGTCACAAGCCGAAATAGCAGAGGCGTCTGGTGTCTTCCTAACAACATGATTCGTTGGTATTTTTTCATGAAATCGACTTCAGAACTTGTACTTCAAGTCTTCATAACCTTTGATGTTTTCGGCGTAATGTTTATCGAAAATCTCGTTTTGGGCCACAGTGAACGTGTTCTTCCAATCGCCGGATACACCTGAAGGGAAAAAGGGTATATATAATGATAAACATATTTATTTCTTTTCTGCTTGATGTACGTTCAGCGATACGTTTAAAGCTCTTTGATTGTATCACGCTTCGTTGGTTAAGCACTAAAAAGAAGGGAGAAAGTGACTTGCGACAAAGTTTTCAATTTGCTGACGTATTTTGCAAGACTGCATCATTTAGGGATAGGCTGCTTTTAGTAGGGTGTGTCAGGTTGTAGAGAAAGCGCAAGCGTGCATATATATGGGTTTTCTTGCCCTAATAGTACCTTTTCTCTGCCAGGCACCCTCCGGTCGGAGCATCACGTCTCGTCCTTTAATTGTTTTGTTAGCCTCTTTCATGTAATCGAAGCTCGTGACACGAACCACTTCATCAATCTGTCCCTCAGTCAGCGTTTTGCCCATGAATTCGGCGATTCTTTTGACGGCGCCTTTATGATTCTGAAAATGAAAAAAATGCTTACAAGAACAATAGCATTCTCGTTCCAAATATTTGCTTGGTCAGTGGTATGTAAACTACTATCTCGCTTTCCCTCTCTCTGTTTCTCTCTCTCTTTCCCTCTCTCTGTTTCATTTACTTATCTCAGTGCAATGATGCGAATTAGCTGTGAGTATGGTTTTTAACTTTCTTAGAAATCTGATGAAACTTTGGATTTCGCTAGATCACCCGACCTTCCTTGTCAATGTTGGTCTCTAAGTGTCTGGCGAAACAAATTACCGCACAAGGGGACTTAATTGTCTCCTCTCCGTGAAGGGGTTATCGTTGATCGATCGAACACTTATGACCGACTTCTCCGTAATAGACCGATTATCCCTAAAACGTTGCAAACACCTTTTTCCCGAGATCAGTACGTATCATAGGACTTTGGGCACGAACATGGTTTATCACAGGACAAACAATATATTAATGAGTGTGTTGTTCAACCTCTAGTCATATTACCTATACTTATATGAACACTTGTTCCAAGCCGTTGATGATTGAAATGAGGTATGCAAAACGAAATTTGGTACGTTTCAGGAGTGGGGGTTTAGCTATGTATATAAGTTTATAACATGGATCATACTTAGTACAACCATACTGACTAAGTGTTACGGTCACGTTATAAGAGACATATATGCATGATAGTCAATCAGATGTTTTTTTGAAATTTTTGTTTTCAAAAACCTACAGCTCTTTGAACTACCAACACACAGTTTCAGCAATCTCTCGCGTACTAGGAAGAGTAAAATCATATTTGCATGGTCGGATTTTCGCACCACAAACCTGGGCAGGCGGAAAAGTTATGTTTGCTGTGCGTGTTTAGCATACCCATAGCCCTGTACGTGCACTCACAATATATCAAAATTCAAAGCTTCCCATTAATATGTATTCCTTTGTTCTATCTCAGGTTACTAATGGCAATTGTTTTTGTTAATAAACAAAAACGATGCAGATTTCGACATCCGCGTTACTGCTTAAAAATTGAGTTTGAGAAGAGCTTTGTCGAGCAATCTATCACACTCTAAGTATACCGGATGAAAAAAAACAAGAATAAATGAAACAATCTAGAATAATATGAATAAATACTATATCGATGATTGGTACTCTTGGCTCTGAGATATTATTGAATTTTGTCGACGTACATCCAACTAGACTTGAATGCATAATTTTATATTGGATTCACAGGATTCTGTCTGCATCACTCTCACCATTTTCATGTCTTCGTATTGCATCCACAGCACCCAAGGTTCATTCTTGTACTTGGCCCATGCCTTGGTAAAGTGACAATAATCACCGTACACTGCTGTGGATGTGCAAAGGGAATATGTTAATGAATATGATGTAGAGGGCGTTCTCCTTTGTATAGATTTTACTCAACCTCATTGTGGTAGTCGTCTGAGATTCCACACAGCGAAAATGTCCATTTCGCATGAATCTCTGATCCAGGGATATTCATGTAATTGACTGTATGCATAGGTCCGCCTTCGACGCAAATGTTTTAGCAAATTTTTCCATGTTTATGGCCTGAAATGAGATTGCCAATAAATATGGTTTCCACTTAAAATGTAAGTTTTTAGTCAAGACCCCGGCTGACTGATTCCTGGCATGATGACATATGAATTGTTCACGGTAGTGCTTTTTCTACCAGTACACTGGGCCACACACAATATCCTGTGCAAATGACAGGTGTTGCCCAAGGCTCAATACCCATACACCAAATTCTTCGATCTTTTTTGTTTTATCCAGCCGTTTTCTTTGTTAATTTAAGAAAGGGGTTGTCGTTATGTGTCCTATGCTAGATTCACGAGGTCAAATTGCATTGTGGAGATAGTAAATTTGTCCAGTTTTATTTTAATATTTACTGAGAACAAGTCCATCTGAAGATGGGGTTTTTGACGATTGTTTTTAACATTCTTATAATTTCACATCTGTCAACAGGTAGTCAGTTGAGTCGTCGATCGCGTAAACTTACTGTGTCCTCTCATGTACTGTTCGAAGATCTCGTCCCACGAGATTGGCTTCAAAAATCGAACCGACGCATGCCAGCTACGCAGGGAAGCGAGGCAGTCCTTCGGGTTTCGGTTCACTATGACTGTCTGCGGAAGACAATTTTGAGAAATTTCACGACATAAAAAAAATGAGCGAGTTAAATATGGCAGATGGCTAACAGGTTGAGGCAAAGAAGACTTTCATTCGGACGAGAGGGCAAATGCACCGATAATGCGATGATCTTTGGCTAATAAACTACTGCCGACAGAACATACACTTAGATGAGCGAAAAGAGAGACTTAGTCTTTAGTGGATCCGGGCACTTCCTACCTCAAACGCATGCAGAACTATTTCTATTCGACAGTTTTGTGTAAGAAACAAGTAACTAAATCCTACTTTTGGCTTCTTCGTAAACAGCTGAGTCGGAGAAAACTCCGGCAAAAGATGAGTCGGCATCCTTCTTGGGGAGGGAGCATTGTTGAAATAGGTCAGGATGTTCGATGGTATACCAACAATACCGTCTTCCACCAGATCAGGATGGGTCGATGGACCAAGCTCTAGCATGGGCATTTTTTCCATCAGTGATCTTTCCTTCAGTATGTCCAGGTTATCAATGTGCTGAATGGCATCAACGATTTCCATAGTCCAATTCGTCCCTGGGAAATTTACAAAACAAATCAAGGCATACTGTAAAGTTACCCTAACATAAGCAAGCGATGCCATCAATGTCTATTAGAAAAGCTTCACATGATCAATACTAATACATGTAAATCTTCGCTGTTTAACACGCTCTGAGTTGATTCCAATGTGTCGCTAACACATACAAGAACACAGTATAATATCATCATCGGAAAGTCGTATATATATATTTAACATAATATATATATATATATATATATATATATATATATATAATTATATATATATATATATATATATATATATATATTTTATATATATAAAGTATATAATAATAATATATATATATATATATATATATGTAAATATATATATATATATATATATATATCCCATGTATTTTTCTCTGTTTCGCGTCTTCGTATACGAGTGGTTTTGACTCGAAGTTGTGCGGCTCCGCTAAAAACACGAGTATACGATGACGTAAAACAGAGAAAATTCCATGGGATTATGTATTTATTATATGAACAGTCTTCTTACTTTCCATTTGATGTGGATGGATCAAAATTATTGTCACAGATATCAAATATTTTCCCATTTTTTATTTCCCGGGATTGTTTTCATTTAAAGATTAAAACATTTCATCGACCAGGAATTTTGCAAATGACATACTGGCTACTTTCATTCAAAAATCCGATTAAGTTAAAATTTTGATACGCCGAATACCATCTTTACCAATCAGATATACGGATTCGATCACGTGAACTTGTCTATCATTTCTTGAGCTGTCCCGACGCCAAAGCAAGTCGGTCATCGGCAGGCAGTAAGGTTTCACCTCGCTAGCGACTATAAAAGCCACAGTAATCAGTTATTTGGAATATTTTCAAATATGTTTATGAAGTAAATGCAACGACAAGATAGAAAGAAGTAGTTCTTATGTTAGGAAGTGACGTGGCTTTACAAATATCACAAGCTTACGATCTTGGCGAGCCCGAAATGTTCCGTTCGATGACAACCAGTTTGCACACTGCATGCCTGTGGTCACAACACTGCCGTGTCGCCGGTCTCCGCCGTTTATCATCGCGTCAATCCCCATCCCGGTCGTCAATGTTTACGTCTTACGGACCTTGATGTTTGCAGTGACACATATCTCGCCCGAAGATACCTTCAAATTTCCGTCATTTGACGGAAACTTTGTTTTGTTGTCGCGACTTTCGATAATATATGCACAGCGCTGCAGAGTTCACGCTGCAGCTGAAAGCTGATGTCTTCGCTAGCCCTACGATGCTGGTTCGATTCTGATCGATAATTTACGGAATTCTTTATGTGACGAGGGAAAATCATCGTCGTTGGTCGAATGGATTTTTGATTTGCGTCATCTATCGCTTTTCTGAAGGCATGCGGCATTTATTTGTTCAGTTGAAATAACGTTGAGGTGCAGCTTTCGGGTTTATCGCCACGAACGACGTCCGCATTGAGCCGTACATTACTAAGCTAATCGAGCGACGGATTACTGTTTGCACACCTTTGACATTGGCTCTTTAGAGCTCCGGCGCACTGTTCGTTTATTGGGAATGGCTAAAGCTTTGGCGACTCGAAATTTGGATGGATACGCCTTCCATCACCTTTTATCGTGAGATAATATGCTATCGATATATATATATATATATATATATATATATATATATATATATATATATATATATATATATATATATATATATATATATATATATATATATATATATATATATATATATATATATATATATCCCTCACATGTCGGAGACAAGTCTGGGATACTGTCAAGTCATCGTCATCTTTGATATCTAAAAAAACTGGTAACCCCTTTGTTCACTGCATGAAATGAACTCGCTGCAAGCTTTCCTTTGCACACATTGCTGCCTATAAACTTGATGCAAACTAACCGGCTTTCGGAAACGTCACCACGAATACGTCACCATCTCTGATCTCAAAATTCTTCACGTTCGTCTCGATGTTCTTCCTTTCCATGATGGCTGGCAGGGCATAGCCGGGTCTGAAGAAGTAGGTCTTCTTCCTGGCGACGGGATATCCTTCTTCCCCCATCTTGTTATGCCTTTGCACAACCTACTGGGTCTTGCTACGTTTCTCTGACACAAATGCTGAATCCGTTAGGACAGCTCACATTATCTGTATTAGAAGGTCACGGCCGTTATTGGTCAGGACGTTGTGACGGGATCAACCGGTCGCCAAGTAAATCAGGTCGCCAAATCCTTTCCCCGGGTCTATTGCTGGAGATACCTTCCATCCCATTGACATTTCTATATAAAGTTTATTGAACTGGGCTATACTAGAAGATTGTAAGGTTAAGCTTACGTCTAAGGGTATACCTTACAATGGCGATAGCTGCAAATACTTATATTCAGTAGTCGCTGCACAGTATCACCCGGTTTTTTTTAATTGCAATTGAAAATTTTCAAGATCCTGTTATAATTGAATTGTGGTACTTCATCAACAGCTTCCCTTTTCTGCAAAAGCTGTAAGACAAACAAGAAAATATTAATCGTTGTTCAAATGTTCAGCGCTGTTTCAAAAGAATGTTTTCAGACAAAACTCAAAATTCCAGATTTTATTCCAATTTGAACAAAGCTGTTCAAGGTAACCCATTGCTGTCAAAGCAGTTTGACGATCGAGTTGAGCAGATACTAAAAATTCAATGTACTGTTGACTGGTCAGTCAACAGTACACTGCCAAATATGTTATAATTTTACTGTTATATTATTTGGTAAATATATTTACGAACGCTCATCAATTTTAAGACGGTCACTGTTAAGACACTCACAGCCGATATCAGTGAATGTGCAAGTTAATGCGAATTATGTTCAAAATCTCCCAGACTCATGTATTTTCATAACACGATTGGAACTAATTTGTGATAATTGGATTATGAAATTTTTCACATTTCTCAAAAGTGTTAGGTGCCTTATGGCTGAATGTTGCAATATTACAAATTACTCATAAAAACAAGTGTTTAACTTTAAAAGAAAAGTAGATGAGGTTACATTTGCAGATTCAATCGGCATTACTTCACCATCCAATTATCCAAAATTAGTTCTAATCGTGTTGTATGTAAAACACCGCTAGCCGCTACATCTTGAAACTGGCCGGTCGCTTGCCCCCAGCTATCCGCAGTAGCATTTGCGCAAGCGTTATCGAGCTTACTGCGGTCGGAAGTCTTGGACAATGACCATCTGACTGAACACTTTATCGTCATTTTTATGTAGAATACAGTTGTTATTTCAGTGTTTTGTATATTAGCAATTGCTTGGTGACTTTCAGCCTGGCAATGAATTTCACATGCACAGTTTGTGTTGACAAGTCGCGTCGTGGTAATAATTTTTAAACACACGAAAAGAAATGTCAGATTTATAGTTACTTTGTGTTTGTGAATGTGTGCAAATACAATACACAACGTCTAACTGCACACTTAGAACCATGTTGGCACTTCTAAATCTCTGAACTCCAGGACTGTTCTTTTCCAGGTAACTTTGAGAGTTGTTTGGCCCACTTTAATAATCTTATTTTTTTACATATTTAGTGTTCAACAGAGGTGAATGATGGTACATATATCAATCTAGATGTAGCAGATTAGAAGTCAGTGCATGTTTGACCTTAACCGGGGTCACTGCAGTATCACGTGATGAGTATTTACTGATCAAAGCTTGCTTACAGATCTTTCAATCACGGAACAAATACAAACGGTTACATTTCGTAAATCCGATCTCCAACTCGCGTGATTCAACTTGACTTTTTAATAAGCAACTAAAGTAGTGTTTAGGCTAATACCTGACGGTGAAATCATTCGCACTAAGTATAATAGTTTTCATTGGAAGATCACAATGAAACATTTCTGATTAGGAGCAGGACTGGCTTTTCCCTGCTCTGAACTTAGAGATGATTTGACCTCGTCTTTCTGGAGCTCTCCTCTAATTTTAAAATTTACATTCGGTTTGTCTGGCGTGTCTCAATCTGCATCTATAGCTCTATCTAGCTTAATTACACCGTTATACGTGCGTATCTCGACTTTTGCTGTAAAAATCAGCAAAGGAAAAGTGCAGTTCTTGCAGGTGAAATAGAATAATGTAGCCATGAGAACATAACCAATCGACGGGTTGTTTCATGTGAGCGTGTTCCGTGACATGACGGATTTTGTCATTCGATCAATCAACAACCTCCCATGATGGATGGGGGTGTGATCTCAATATTTTCGACATGTCAATGCATATCTCAACAGTTAAGACACTGATTGAACCAAATATGATTGATATGTCACCTTTCACACGAGTTCATACTCATGCAATGTCAGAAGTATGCTTTGCCTCAACAATATACAAGCTTTCTCTGTCATGTCAATGTTGGTGCAAAAAGAAGTCTGCGTGACTGCTTCACAATAGTTTCCAAAGAGAAAAACAAGATACAATAATCCCTGTGCAAAATGTGTATTTTATACCAATTGATTAAGTTTCATCATAATTTACCGATTTAACCGTGATGAAAGTTCAGAAGCCGAGTTAACGTCCAGAGAACTATAGAAGTAAGTCTCGCAAGCGCTCCCTATCATACTAGGGTATGATTGTTCTTTCGTATCAGGCAGTCTATCCCCTTTGAGCAGTGGAGAACTCGAGCCCTGTTCAACAAACACCGTACCTGTAACATGTCGAACACTTAAAACAGACCTAACCCATCAATTTTCTTTCATTGTCGTATGCCTCGACACGTCTGACCCTCAACACATTCAAACGTGTCACACACAAACAAAGGAGTAAATGGAAAATGTGAAAAAATCTAAATCTGTGTCGCCGTGAAAACAAAACACGTGATGTAAAAGTATTGAGTGCTTTAAAATACCACGCACTATGAATAGATGTAGACTATATATAGTATGTAACGAGCTTGCTGCGGATCCGTAGCCCTACCACTCCCTTTTCTAGATGTGCACTCCCTCAACGCAATCAGCAAAGGGAGTGGTAGGGCTACGGATCCGCAGCAAGGAACGAGCGAGCCGTGATAGTCACAATGCTGAACCGCTTGAAACAATGACCCCAATCTCTGAATCGTCCCCCTCCCCCTCCCCGTGATATCACGATCTACACAATGCAATGGTTGGTTACCAGAATATGAACGTGTGTGTGGGTCGTTTTGTACGGATGTACCAGGGTGCACTGCTCATGCCTTTTGAGTTTATCAAACTTTGCGAGTATGTAGCTTATCACCGTGGTAAAATCAAACGCAAACAAGCCGTGTGTTACTTCTGGATAGCGCTTTGAAGCTTTTAGTTCGGTGAGCGTGACCGTTGTCCTTTGACTCATTGACTTCGAGACGTATCGAGTAGCAGAGAGGAGGCTGCACACAGTACAGAAATATGTCTTTGAATGTGTGAAAAAGTTCCGTGACAGATTTTCAGTACAGGATCGATAAATCAATATAAAAACTTTCACGACTAAACGGTAAAGTTGTGGAATCCCAATCAGCGTACACAGCGCATGCGCCTGCCGGCACATACTTCCCCGTTGCAGTGAAGAGAGAAAAAGCAGTGCTATGAAACCTGACCACATTTTCGTGTACGTAAACGGTCATTGTCCTGGTCCTATTTTGTCAACAAAGAGAAATCTTGTCAATCACAACGAATATGATCGGTTCTAAAAACATCTTCTGGAAGAACTGATATTCCATGAAGTCATGGTTACTGTCGGGGTTGACGGAATATCTGTACACAACCGAATCTTTTTGTCGTAGCACCTGAAAAACACCTAGCCCCATCTTCATCACGGAAATAGTCAGCCCTTCATAAGACGCCCTAACATCAGCTCTGTGAAACAACTGGACCCCCTAGGATTATGTTGATTCATGAATTGCTTTATGTGGGTACAACGTTTTCAAGCCTCGCCTTTCAGTCTATACGTAGCCGGGGTGGTGAATTTGGTGATATATAATTGTGCATTTATACTTTATAGACATGTATGATTTTTGTGCAAGTGCCAGCGATATTAGTCAGATAGATTGCTTGTGTTGGTTTTTGTTTGTTGTTGGTGGCGTTCCGGTGAAATTGCCCCTCCCTGATCTGGTAACACAACTATGACACTCTCAAATGTGAATGTTTGACATATCTTCCCAGTAGACGCACCTATAAACAAGCATCAAGCTTTTAGCTATATGGCTAGGTAGTTACATATTAGGCAGTGAGCAAAAAAGACCATAGCAAGTGTGAGTTTAGTCACTGAATGTTCACTGCATGACAATGAAAACTGATACTGGAGATCAAACCAATCCGTGAACGGTCACAGTCACGTGATTAGCAAGAGAAGAGTGATATCAAATAAGATAGAAAACATTCTTTTGTGACAAATCAGGGTAAGGTTTTGCTATTACTCACCACCTTCTTGAACCTTGTCACATCGTCAGCTTGATAAAATCACTGCAGCTCTCTTTTTACATACTTTAAATCCACCTTATGGATCGGTAGCGCCTTCCATGCTGAGTGTCTTCCTTAATCTTAGCCTCAGAGAATCATCAGTATGTCTTGAACAAAGCTATCTTTCAGCAACGGAACTGTCCGACTATCGTGTTGGATACAGAAACTTTACATGTTGCGCATGCTCCAGATCATAGAAATAGAACTTAGATTGTATAAAATAAGTAGAATTGCTTTGATTCTTGTTTCGGTAACAAACATGTGTTCACTTAGGGCCGACAGGTGTCAGTCAAACCCTGGAAATGACGTCCATATTGCTGATATAACGCATTTTAAAAAATAGCTAAAACGTTACAGAGCCGTTCCCTCCCTCACGGTTGTTGAAAATTTGACAGCCCCTCATTGGCGGAGGTCCGTCCCTTATCACTCTTTGATAAATGAATATATGAGAGGCAGAAATCAGTTTGAACTTCAAGTTTATGATCTGAAGCCACGTGCTGTAATCAGCCAATGGAATGTGCCCTTCAACATCATTTTTATATCGGTACGAACTCTCGAAGTGGGCACATTTTGGAACATGCCTTAACCGTGACGGCTATGTTATACATCAACGTCCTGGTTGGATGAGGTAACAGATCAGGGGAAAGCAACAAGTTTTGTCAATTTGTTTTCTCATTATGAGTAGCCATGCTTTAAGAAATTACATTCTAATCTAAATTCTCACTATTAGCACGGTAGCATTTGTGTATGACGCATCTCTGTGGTAGTGTTTCACAGAGCACCGACATGTCGACTCCTTCGATTTGATGCATTAACGTTGGAGGTGTGTACTCTTTCCTTTTACGAGAAGAGAGCATCTTTCTATTCTAATTGAGTTTATGGTACCATGACAAGTAAGTATGTCTTTGTTCATGTATGATGAAGCGAACTGCTCTTTCAGTAACCAAGCCTTCTTAGATGACCTCGAAAGAGGGACATGCTTTGCAGAAACTTCAATCTCCGCTACTGTTTACTTGAATAACGTTGTCTGCGTATTTAGGTTAGGGAAGGTCGCTGCAGGAACGCATACAGTCCTGGTACCAATCAACTTCGAAAGGAATTGATTCTATTTTGTCTTTAATATTTTCATTTCAGGTAGAATGTGCCTCGGGGACAGATATTTGGACTTTCAAACTGTTACAATACGTTTTAGTTCTACCATTTGTGAGGACTCATTTTGAAGTTCATGGAATAAATAAAGTTTTCACCTTCTTGTGTTGTTTGAAAACTAAAAAAAATATTTTGGTGGCCATTTTTGATTTCCAGTGTTGGTAAATTTTGGGTAATTTGTTTCTGCAGCACCAAATTTTGCTCAGTGACCCCCAAATTTTCATCCTTGATATCGAAAGAGAATGATTTTAAAGTTTCCTTGAGGAAAGTTCGGGTAAAAGTTTTGAGTCTTTCACTATCAAGGCGCCAACTACCTTAACATCACCTTTCGGTGTAAAGAAAGCCTTTCCAACAAAGTAGACCTTTGTCTTTGTTCAAAGCAGACGCCATACTTCTTTCAGCAAACAAATGGGTTAGATACCGATTGATAGCGCCGAAAACGTGTCCATTATGTAGACCTAAATCAATCTGTGACTTGAAAATTCATTTGATTTAATGATGATGCATTGGAATTTATTTTGATACTTGTCCCTAACTCCTAAAATCATCATAATTTGGAGTTCATTCACTGGTGGTAAAATCACAGTACAGTCACGTCAATATATTATGACTTTCTTCGCGGATGCAGTTTTCGAATCATGCAGACGTTTTCAGGTGAAATAACATTTTAAAACACGTACGGTGATTCATCCCCGAAAATTTTGTTCCATTAATTCGACGGGAGATTACAAACAGTGCCCACAGCTCTGTATATTATGCTCGGCTGTTGAGCCACTTCTTAAAAGTTATCAACCAAATTGTAAAGTGGGTTAACCTTCAAATATAAACATGTCCTGATGGATTGGCAGAAACGTCCCTTTAAACTGGTTTACTCTGATAACGTCGTTTGTGTAAACAAGACACATTGGCACAGACTCGCGGACGGGCCAGGTACGAATAAACTTTGAAAAATAGTTGAATTTACATTGATTTTACTTTGTCCATTTCGCACACGGATTGGTTGCAATAGGTCTACATCACACCATATACAACTTTTATCTAATTTGATTCTCACCGGGCGTTAGCGCTGCCGAGGCAGAAATCTGCAAAAACATGGAAGAAGGCGACATGAAGACGCCTTGGAAAATGACGTATTTTTTGGAGCCTGACCTTCTGATGCCTGCTATAATGGAGGAAAACCAGATCCGAAATTCTCTGAAGGGTTTTGAAGTCAGGGATGATGACGTGTTCCTCGTGACATACCCAAAGGCCGGTAAGTTTTCAGTCAACGTAACGAATTCGTTGTCGCCTCAGATTCCTGGCATGCGAATTCGTTTAGCGCAGTATCGAGTTGGTTTCACCGTTTATACCACCGTTTATACTCGCTGGAGGTGAGGACAGAGTGAACGGTTCAATGCCGAGTAGACAAAGTTATGCCTCAAGTTTTTGATAGATCTCCTGTACCTGGATAAACCTGAACCCGCCAGAACTTTCTTTTATTTCCTAGTTTGTTTTTTTCGCTACCCACCTTTCTCTGACAATACGCCCTTGTCTAAAATCGCTGTCTAAAATTCATCAAAATTCGGAGCAGCTAACGCTCAAAGGCATGTTCAAGTGTAATATAATACAAATCACATATCATTTACCATGAAACGACAAAAAATTCTTTCGGTTTACTAATATGTCGTGATGAGCCATTTCTGTGCCAACTTTCATCGAATTTGGATTCGGTCATCATTGACATAATGGCTTAAGTAAAATAACCTTGAAATATGCAAATTATCAACACCTTGAAACAGAACTTCTATATATCTTTCAATACTGTCACAATTCTTTGTATCATCAATATAAGTCGTAAGGTTCGCCAACATTTGTCTAGTTCCGAATATGAATTGCAAAAAGTTCGTATGAGCAGATGGGCGATATTATCGACGTGAATCTGTTAAACGACCTTGAACATCGTTGATGTTTGTTGTGGATGATCAATATCAGTAGAAAGATCAATCACCTGATTTCTGATGTAACCATTCCCGATTCGCCGATAATTGTTCATGCAAATTAGCGTTTATTGTTCAAGCTACATCAGCCGAAAATTAATCAGTTCTTGCCATTTCCAAAAAGATTCTATCCAAAAGATCTGATTCTGCGATCAGATGAGCCGTTCTTGAGATAACATCACAATGGTTAGGCGGACAGACAGACAGACAGACAGACAGACAGACAGACAGACAGACAGACAGACAGACAGACAGACATCGATACGAAATATGCTGATGCATGAATATGTAAGCCAAAAACTGTAATAGTTAACACCTTATAAAGTTAGTGAATATAGTACAATAAAAGAAGCCTCAGGTACTTTTCATAATTATGAGATAAACGTCACTCATGAACTTTGTGCAGGTAATGCATAATTGATAAAATACTTCCTATCTGAAACTCTAAGTAATATATGCTGTTGACAAGATCATTCCGTGATTGGTATTCGTACATATCGTCCTTGGAGTAGAGATGTCAACAGGTGTTAAAAATAGAACTTGGTTATTACTTGATGAGGTAATCATAATTTGAAGTTGACTTTTCAATGAGAACGTGTTCGGATGCTGCACTCCTTTTTTAAAGGAAAGACTCGCCGATGACATTACGGTCTGTCACATTTGAATCACCACTGACAAATTGGAATATGAATATGTAAGTTTTGCTACAAGATCACTATTTGTGATCAGTTTTCTATGCCACGTGCCACTTGACCCCGGGGTCACTGCCCTTATGTTCCGTGAACCCTTGGTCTGCATTAACATTAAGTTTATAGTAAGGGACCCCATCAGAGACATAGACATTTGTTAGAGAAATTGTTTTCGCTCAAATCAAAACTTGGTAAACTTAATTACGATTACTTTAAAAGGGTGCGGGGTATAAAAAAAAATGGTATTCCTCTTTCTTACCTATTCATTATAAATTCGACGCCGTAACAAATTTAGAATACTGCAAAGGTCACATGGTAAAGGTTACTTGAGCACTTATTTTGATCTTTAAACAGAATTTTGGGTAATTAAGAAAATAAAGCATCGTACATGAAAACTATCATATCCACTAAACGATTAAAATTACATTTTCAGTCATCTATGAGATAAGTGGATCGGTATTGATTTTTGCAGTGTCACTTTGTTCTTTCTCGGTACCAGTGTAATTGCCTCGGAGAGATTTATATTATCTATGGCATGTAATGTTTAGCGATTATTACGTAAAGTTTGGTCGATATCGCATCGTATTCGAGTGATGTGTCCTTATTTTGACGATTCGCGAAGCAACGGAGTCAAAATACGGTCACATCACATCATGAGAATACGGCGAGAACCAAACTTCTTGTAATAACCGCTTTATAATACATACATAATTTGATGGCGACTATTTTAGTCGGGACATTCAAAAATTAGCAATAAAATTGATAGAAATCGATCTTTCTTGCTTTTATACTGCTGGTTGTGAAAGGGGTGATGGCGATTTTCGAGTGCTTTTAATACTATTCAACCGCTAATTCTCTTAGAAAAACTTCTGTTGAATTTTGACAGTGGTTACCAACTAGTGCTCTGGATTATCGATTGTCTTACCAGAGGATCACAAACAGTGTTTGTCAACGGTAGCATGTCCAATTTGATACATACTTCAACTGGGTCTCCTCAGGGATGTGTCCTGTTTCTCCTCTTCTTTATATCCTGTACACCGATGATTGTAGAAGTACGCACGAGAGTAATCATCTTGTTAAGTTTGCGGACGATAGTACGTTACTTTCACTTTTAGTGGAGTCCGAGTATCATCATGGCCCCTCTCTCAATGAGCTTGTTGACTGGTGTGACCAATCTTATTTGAACTTGAACATCACGAAAACAAAAGAAATGGTCGTTGATTTCAAGAGACGTGGACGGGGGAGGGAGAAGACCATCATACATAATCAAGAAGTGGAAATTGTATCAACTTATGCTTATCTTTGTACTATATTTGATGATAAATTAAAACGGTATTTCAACACTGATGCCTCAATGAAAAATGGTCAGCAGCGCTTATAAATTCTGAGAAAACTGGAATCATTTAGAGTTGATAGAAATATTTTATCCCTCTTCTGCAAAACATTCATTGAAATTTTTTTATTTTTTTTCCCTTTATATATCTGTTGGAATGAAAATTTGTCCGTCAAAAATAAACACTCAATAGATAAGATCGTTTCAATATGCTCCAACATGGTCGGTACTCCCGAGAGAAATTTGTCTTTGTTTGACAACCAACAGGTGCTTCGGAAAGCTCGCTCTATAATATCTTGTAAAACCCACGTTTTATCTTCAGAGTTTGTTTTACTTCCTTCCGGTCGGCGTCTTCAGTCCTCGGCTAGAAGCTCAAATCGGCGCAAACTGAACATTCGTTTATTCTAACCGCAGTGCGGCTTTAAAATGAAAAGAAATGATGTCAAGTTCGTGCGTGTATGTTTTTCTTCAGTCACCACTTTAATTGCCAAGTGTTTGGAATGAATAAAGTAATGATTGATTGATTTAACATTTTGATTAAATTTAACCTGATACCACATGACCGTTGGCTTTCATTGTTGTACACTTTCGTTTTTATCTTTAAACCCTTCTAAGATTGAAATTTTAAATTGAAGGACCAATGGCTGTACTTGCAGGCACAAACTGGTCCTGTGAAATTCTTGACGCCATTCTTAATATCGACAATTTGGAGATACTCGGCACGAGGTCGCTTATTGAGAAAATCCCTCTCCTGGAGCTTGGTCCAGGAATTCACCCAGATTTGTTGGAAGTAGGCATAGAGGGCGTCCCATCAGTAATGGAGACCATGCTGAATCCGGGACCTTCTCCAAGAAGAATACCAACTCACTTGTTGCCGAAGTATTGTCCTACCCAGCTGTTCACAAAGAAACCGAAGGTGAGTAATATCTGCAATCTTTTTCTAGTTCTCTAAATAATTATTATGAAATGTTATCTGCCAGCAAAATTACCAGGAGTTGGGACTTCGATGAAGAATCATGGTTGTGGTCAGTGACATGAAGGTTCCACGTCGATAAATAGTAGAGGTTTTGAACTTAGTTAATAAAAAATGAATATCAAACCAATTAACGTGTGCTGTCGTCTTTCTGTAATGGTGTTTGATTTTTAATTTCACGATTTAAAAGGGAGGCAGTCGTCGGAACTCTGCTCAAAGGTTGCCAGGGACCCCTATGACCGTTTATAGGTAGGGAACGTTGGCGATTGATGAAAGTTAAAAGATGATTGTTAGCAATGAATATCGTAAAATTTAAATGTTGCAGCTATGTTGACTTGATGCATCTAGATATCATGCATGAAACCCATTGTTTTCAAACAAGAAGGTCGCACGCGGCCAGTTCCGACGACTGCCTTCCTTTAAACATTGCTGTGATTTAGACAAATCTGCCAGTGCGTGTTCAGTATGGTCATAGTGAATATTGACTCTACATATTAGATCTAAAATATGATGAACAATTAACAGAATAATCTTTTTTATAAATCTTTATTGTAGATATCCTTAGACTCTTAGTAAATACGATCACAGGAGTTAAACTTTCCAATATTCGACGTTATCAAATACCCAAAGACTAAAAGTTGTTTGTCGTCAACGAAAGTATGTCAGCTAGTTATGAGGTGTTTCTCGAAGTACTACAGATACCTGCAAATAGTAAAACAGTGTTTGACATTGACACAGTTTAGTTTGACCTCTGACATTTCTCCATCCAAACATCACTTTTATGAATGGTAGCAAAACGTGGTTATTTGTGTGTACGGTACGATCATATCAGTGTTGTACTGCAATATTTAGATACCCAATGCGAGCGTTCAGTGACTTCGCCGTGTCAGGACGCACCCGAAGGAAGATTTGGTCCCAAGCCCAATTCTAACGCCGGCTGCGTTGTGCATCAGGTTGTTGTGCCAGTGGACGAGGACCAGAAAAACTCAGACTAGTGTTGGCTCTTTTACACCAATGTCAACGCTGCTATCATGACGAATGGAAGTTCCATGATGTGCATATTTAGCTCACAAATTTTACCGTGCAAATTCTTAATATGCCTAAAGGGTTCCTCACAAATGCACATATATAGATTGCTTCGAGTAAATTATTTATGAATATTATTCAGTAAACCACTCTGAGTGCGTGCTTCCATCTGGCAGTAATGTTATGACAGAAACTAAATCAATGCTTACCTTTTTTCGTTTTACCTGGTCTTTTCAAGACAATTTTCGTCGACAGAAATCCGAAGGACCTGCTGGCTTCACTATTTGCCTGGCATGACTCGACACGTTTTCTGCCTCGCGTTGAATGGGATCATTTCTTCGACTCACACTTGAAAGGACACAGTAAGTCAAACCACTGACATACATTAACACTGAAGGGGTGCATGAATATGAAAGTGGAATATAACGTAAGGCCATTTGAAGAAAATTCTTCGTTTGCCGTACTTGGATTTTTGAAAAACCTACCAGCCAGCCAGGGGAAAAACAAACACGGACAAAAAACACAAATGTGTTAGATAAGCTCAATTTTTATTCGGTTTCCTTTTTAAAAATAATATTTTTATTTGTAATAGTGTTAACATTGTGTTTGTTTTCTTAATTTTCTCTGAAAACCTACCAGCACGCCGACGGCAAACAAAATATTTTATTTAACAATCATGAGTACATGTAATGAAAGACCTATTTTCTGTGCTGAAGCCACAAAATGCAATTCATCGTTAAAGCCCCTGTAGCTGTAACTCTTGAAATTTGTTGATCTGAAAAGGTTTCCTTTTTTCTCTGGTTTTCTTTAAATTCTACAAATATAAGGGATATAGTCTTTTACTACTGAAAAATTGGACAAGTAAGTCTAAATTTTAACCGTTATTTTGATTTCCCACAATTTTTAAAAACTGGTAATATTACAAAGAAAACAAAGCACAAGATGTCCCAGTGGAAAACATTCTGTGAAGATTCCAATGCATATATGCACGACGTACAGTGTTTTTGCGTTATTTACATGAGGGCGCCATTTTATGTTTGGGCAAACGTTTATTATTTGTCTTGCTCAAAATTGCACATGCAGTCGACGTTCCAGTGGACAGTTTATTATACTTGTATAAAAACCCGGAGTACATTCCCACGAACTTGTTTTAGTTTGGAAGTAAAATCACAAAAATAATGCTAAAAGATACAGCTATTGGGCCTTTAACATCGTCGCATTTCCAAACAACTGGCGAGTAGTTCAGGGCGTTGTACGTTTAAGGTAGTATGCGCCCCGAATGTGAAAGACTTAAACTTTTGCTCAAACTTTCGTCAATGAAACTTTTATCTATTCTCTTACCAAATCAAGAATAAAAATCAAAAGTCACGTTTGATACTAGAGAAGCAAATTACCAAATATTTACCGGTATTTTAAATTCAAAATGGCCGCCATCCCTGTGTACACCCTAGTGGGGAAAATACAATTTACAATTTTAAACTAAGCCGGGGAAAATATTTTCTTACACCAATAGGTTTATATGAACCCCACAATCGGTAGAGTAGAAAAGTATTGAAAAAAATGAGCGGTCAAATATATAATCATACAAAGATATTTTCACCGATGTCCAACGGAAGAAAATGTAAGTCTTCAGCAGCAGCAGTTTTATCCATTTGTTCAACACCTTTCTTATTTCAATATGTCATTTTTTAATAGCGGAATACGGATCGTACCCGGAATTCACGAGAGCTTGGTACGAATACAAAGATGAACCTTGGTTCTACTGGACACGATACGAGGACTTGAAAAAGGTATGTCAACATTTCACATTGATACATTAGATGGGGCACTATCATCCTGCCTGTGGGTCACTGTTGGGAAGAGAAATATTTTCATTTCAAAAAATTGACCACAATAAAAGTTAACCCCAGGCCATCTTGGACACCACCTTTAATTCTCCCCGGCAGCTTGAATATGGTACCATCGATAATCCGATTTCTCGTTGGTAACCTGACGCCTGTACAGCCGAAGTGAAGGCATTATTTTTCTTCAGTGGTCAAGATGCGATGTCGTTGATCTAAATTCTTGTTCACAGCTGGCCTTGACTTTTCACAAGAACTTTATTAAAACCTGTCACTTCAACCCAGTAGCAGTTAATAACATAACCACGCATGCGTGAGAAAATCTGGAATAGTAAGAATACATTTACCAAAGCTGTAAATTTTCTAAACATTTTACCTATTACTGTTTATAAAACAAGCACATTTTCTTGTTCTTCTGCTTGAAATATGATGAAAGTATAAGACAAGCGAGCACACCGCAGTTGTTCAAATTGAACATTCAGTGTTATTGTTGACACATGGACTCTAGTCCGAACTAATATTCATTTGCATTGGAAGCAACGTATAGGTTGTGTTGGCAAGCTGATCTGCGACACCTGGCAAATTCGAAATAATTTGGAAAGCAGAATTGAGAAATTCTATTTCACCAACAAAACCAAAATATTTGATATTAACAACTATCACAGGTATGGGGACGCTCTAATGAAGACACATTTGTCATTCGACTGTGAACTTAGCAGTGAACTTGAATCTCCGGGGACTCGGAAACTTTCAAGTTCATAGTAGGCTTTAACACGATTGGAACTAATTTGGGATAATTGGGTTTTCATATTTTTCAAATTTCTCAAAAATGCTAGGTGCCCTATAGCTGAATGTTAACAAGTGTGTAACGTAAAAAGAAAAGCAGATGAGCTTACAATTACCAATCAAATAGACATTACTTCACCATCAAATTATCCCAAATTAGTTCCAATCGTGTTCTTTGTATCCGCTGCCACCTCGTTTCTTCAACAGGTCTCGAAACATCCGATATACATGTACGTGAGGACGACAAACGTGTCGAAAATTGTAGAGATATTTCGGGTAATTTGATTTGAGCATTACTGCTATCTAAACTCCCGATGTTCTTCTTTGTCTGTTTTAGCTTTGTGAAGACAGCCAGGTTCGCTTTACGTTTGACTTGGGCTCCTACCCAGACCGTTGAGGGCGTCAGTTTTCGTGTAGTTAACAGACAAGGGGCTGAGTAGCGAACCCGAAAGTCTAACACAAGCGAGTATGTGTATCATTTTTTCAGGATCCTAGGAGCTCTATAAAGAAGATAGCCGAGTTTTTAAACAGAGATCTAACGGCGAAACAGCTGGATGAAGTGGTTCATGTCACCAGTTTCGAGTATATGAAGAAAAATAACGAGTCAATCAAGGGACGTGATTTCATATTGCGTCCAAAGGGAGTCTGGCAAAGGAAGGGTAAATGCTAAATGGCCTCAACTCCATTTTGATTAAATATTTGATGCATTTCCATTTGTCCGTGCTTGTTCTCTGCTCCACTAGTAGAAACAGTCCTTTGCGAGATAAATGCCCAATTATCTTTGCTGAGATCTAGTCCCGACTAAAATTTATTTTTCAACGATAATATCATATATTTTACGCGATACGTTGTGTTCGGAAGACATATCCTTTGTTTCAGCATGCTCTACGAGTAGGGAGAAGAAGATGAGAAAAACTTGTTTTATAAATTGAAAATTACTGAGAATGTTGTCAAAATTCACAGTTCGTGTCCTTTGAGGAACTTCTTTGGATTTTAATGACGGGTGTTCATCAGATATTTCATCTTGAAAAAAATCTCTGGCAAGAACAACCTTTTTAGTGGTGTGAAAGGAAGTTAAGCCACCACGTCTGGTATGTTTCTCTTTTCCAACAGGTGCAGTCGGAGGCTGGAAGAATCTGTTCACCGTCGCTCAAAACGAAATTTTCGAGAAAAACTACAACGAGCGAATGAAGAGACTTGGCATCGAGCACATGAAATATAAATTTTGACATTAACTGTATGTCAGCTGAGTTGCGATCATTTGAAAGCGCTATCGAAAGAACAAAGGAGCATTTTTGACCAAATAATTGATGACAAGTAAAACTTACCCATCGCCGTCTCAACGGAATTTGAGCGAGTGCGCATGCTGCTTGTTATGCTGGAGTTAATTTGTATTGGACGAGTTTGATCATGGAGAACCTAGAAGCTTCGTAGCATTTGATCGCTTACTGACTGAATTCTGTCAAGGCCTTACGCTACAGAACAATAAGATCGGAATCCAATGACTGGATGCTTTTTAATATTCAATTGACATGCAAATTAGGTTATAACATCATGGATCTAACGCCGAGCTATCAGCATACTGATATACTTTCGGCGTATATATCTATGTATATTTGAATGTTTTGATACACTTCAGGCGTAGCAATCAGTGGGAAATACTACATACTAATGTACGATTCATCTTGGTAATAAAATGTATCCTTTAACTTTAAATCTTCACCAAAATAAAATGTATCTGCCAAATTTTGTAAAAATCATTTGCCCTCGTAATGTTGTGATGTAGGGATTCCCTGGATATGCAAATCAGTTGATAATATGCGTGCTGTGCTTTTGTAAACTCAGAAGTATTATCAACAAGTTATTATTTGATTAAATGTAATATTACCTGCCGCAAATCTATACACATTTTACTAAAACACAATATCAGTATAATATTACATGGTGGTGGCACCAAACGCAAACACCAGCGATGACGTCATTAATAAGTAATATTTCTCTGAAACATTAATAACAGAGTCTCAGAGAGAAGCAATTGCTTATGTTGATATTAAACCACATGCCCAAATCAACCGAAAAGCAGCATCGATATCTCAACTTAAGAAAAAGTGATCAAAATCGGTTTGGAGATAAAATTTGACGAATTCTCAAAACGTTAAGAAGGTTACTGGTTCAGTGGACTGAAAGATCCGTCGCTCGAGGGCGCTCTCTACGCTCACCCCTACGAAGGATCCTCGAGCGACGGATCTTTCAATGTATTTTGTTCAGCTGCTCAATGACATCTTCGTCTTCTATTTTACGTGCACACAAACCTTGGCCGAATTCCAGGATCCATGAACCCGGAGTGGACGAATATTATCATGATCTTGACTACCAGTGTCTGTGCGTCGCAGCCGGCCGGGCACTTGTGGCCGCAATTCTGATGATCGGTAGTCGCCGCGGTAAGAGCCCAGTAAGAGGAACACCACAAGCGTGGTTCAGTGACGGTATGCTTGCAGTGGTGTGTTGGAGTCCTATACTCAGTCGGTAATATAATGAAAATCCCAACCAACTAATCTTACTTTTTGAACATGTATACTTAGAAGTTTGCAAGTTCTGAAGCACGTCTAACCAAAGTACAAAGAGAAGTATAAGCGCCTAAGGTGTTGTGTGGAGCCCGGCGGTGACACTCTCAGAGAGCATGGGCATCCATGCTTTTTCCACAAAATTGCAAGATACCCCTAATCTTTGATTTTTCGACAAAAAAAACCCTTATTTTGAGAAATATGGGAGAAAATATGACCAAAAAATACCCCCTTACTTACAAAATCTAGGAGAGGGAAACGTAATATTAAAAGTTAGAGTCAGGTCAACGCTGAATTGTGATATTGTTTTCACATACACTTACACATCTGAGTCTGAAAGAAACTGTTAACTTTGGAACAGGAGTATCAAACTCGTAAAATTTTAAACATATTTGAAAGGGGTGTTTACATTCTAACAGTCATAAAGTACCACTTGTCTGACTCGTTTTGACCTCGCGGTACTCAAAGACTCTTAAGTGATTACAAATCTGCCATCATCAGTAGCCACTGGTGCATTTGACTGACATCAATTGTAGTTGGCTTTTGCCGTTTTTTCTTGTTTGGGTTGACAAGTTTGAAATATAGTACAACAATGATAGCAAATTGAAACAGACATATAAAATTCATGCATATTAGTGATTATTTTAAATTCTACATCATGGCCTGAGTTTCCACGTACGGATACACTTTCCCATTTTGCATTTGATAGTAGAAATCAGACCTTTCAACAGGCAATACACACTGTTCATATGTAAAGAATCATGTTTCAGTTTGTTTTTAAAAGCCTCGTACAGATGTTTAATAGAACTAGGGGAACACTGGCCATGTTGCATTTATCGGACAACCTTAAGTGTTAGTAATTTGAGTGAAGTCCAGGTGTTTACTAATGAAGTGTTGTAAACAGCACAATTTACGCATTTACAGCAATGGTTTTCACTTCGTATATCGTATGGCCTACAGCACCCTCACCGAGCGTCTTCAGTCAAGGAATTCAGGCAGGCAAAGCCAAAATCTGTAAACGGATCCCTTCACCCAAAGTTGCATCTGACATTTTCAAGTATCATCACAAAGCGACAGCCGATGGAAAATCTCATGAAAATTATCACCACTATAACTGTATAAGCGGTGGCCTGTCTATCCCGTCGAGCCATCAGTTGAGTAAATGGCATTCTGACCATTTAAGCATCGAATTTTATAAGTTGGGGTTTTTCGGAGTAGATAGCTGCAGTCACAGGCACTTGAGCCGACGCTTCGCGATCACAACTGTGAATTAGTACCGATCGCAAAGCGATGCGTCAAGTGCCTGTGGCTGCAGTACAGTAGCTCGGACTGGTTTTCCCGTCCGCCTCAAATACCCAGGCAAAACCTCGAGAGTCTTTACTGCTGCCACTGAGTCGACTGTTCGACTCGTCCCGCGGCATGTCATCATTACACTGCATACAGAACTTTCAATGTTTTGAACTTACTTGTTGAGCCGAGGACATCGTATTCTCCTTCTACACAGCGACAATATCCGTATCGGTATGAATCAACCTCTGTGATAAATTCTGTGCACTTGGCACATTTTTGCAGCTCCCGCGTCGAGTTCCCCTGCCGTCGACCGACGTCTTCGGAGTTTCGATACGATTTTTTCAGTAGCTTATGTTTTTGTTGTCTGAACCCCCTCAACAGATCTTTCGAATAGCTGTATATGGATGTCCGTTTATTGTAAGTTCTGGGGGTTATACTCAACAGAATAAATAGCCAGAACAAACCAAGCTATTTAGGGATAGTACGGATCGTATCGCAGGGTGAGTCCTGAACTGGATTTCGAATCATAGGAAACGCACAATAAACTGTTGGTGAAGTTTGAGTGTGTGATACGTATTTCCTGGGATAGCTCAAACCTTTCTTAGGCCAGCTTTTCGGAAAAGTACCCCTTTTTCTCGATTTCACGGACCCGTGATAGGGAATTAAAAACACCCCTTTCCCGTGATTTTGGGAACACGCATGGATACCCGTTTCCCCCGATTGTGACACCACCGGAGTGTGGAGTTACTGCATATGAAGCTCGCCAAGTTGTCTCCTGCAGTGGCTTATGGGCATTTAGGCAGCCTTCAGTAATTACAGGAGGGGCGGGCCGGGGAAATTCCGCGCACACCTGTACCGTAAAACGTGACCCTCCCCTATGCTCCTGTCTAAAATGTGACCCTCCCCCTTGTCCGACATTTTTCTAAAACTTGACCTTTCCCCAACCACCAGGTGCAGCCAACAAATAATGCACTTTTAAAGGGGTCTTTACTATGACAAGATATATTGTGCATGAAAAGTAATGTGAACTGACTAATTTTAAGTCATGAGGGTAATTAATTAGCTGTTCATAATTTGCCCTCCCACTGAAAACTTTTCGACTTGCCCTCCCGCACTCACTTCATTTTTACCCTCTCCTCACTTATTTTTGCCTAATTCCCCTCCCTACTGTCAATTTTTGAAGCTCCCCTGCCCTATGACAGAAAAAAACTTGCTGATTTTCCCTGCCCTGCAAATTCCCCCCCCCCCAATTTTTGTCATTCCATTTCCCCTGCAGACATGGTGCTACCCTACCCTGTGATCAAAAAACCTGTCGATATTCCCGTGCCCTGTGAAAAAATTGCCCCTGAAAACACCATGGCTCAACTTCCCCTGTCCCTATTTTAAAAATAGCTTCCCCTCTCCTCGTTTTTCGCAAAGCCCTGTCCCTGGGACAATCAACCGATATCTGCCCTGCCTGACAAAAAACTAAAATTTGTTCCCACCTAAAAATATGTCCCCTGCCCAAGCAAAATTACAATTTCCCCTGCCCTCAAATATTGCTCCTGGAATAGCTTTTTCGATGAATAGCTCCGTTGGCTGCACCTGAACCACTGCAGTATTCTCCCCAGGAATAATTGAAACAGTATAAGCTAATTTACATAACGATTGGTTAAATTGTTATGTAAGTTAGGGACAAATTAAGCGAGGGGAGGACTGGTGTGTTTGGAGGGACAGTCGCAATTTATCATGCAAGCATTTTTGAACAGGTATGGTATTTCATAGATTTAAGGGAGGGTCGCCATATTTTGTGCAACTATAAGAAGGCAAGAAGTGGCTGATACAGTGCTGCATCCAAAAATATCAAATCATAATACATGGAGTCTATCAGGCAAATTATTGACAATTTTCCCCACAAAACATGCAATATATGTATATTTTACATGTTTGATAATATATGCAAATGTACTTTGCTTGAAGTGGGAAGTAACATGTGCATTTGTGTACAAAAATTGATTTTGAAATTTCATCTAAAATGCTGGTTCACTGTACATGGCAGTTTATGATGAAACTATGAATATTTTTTCAATACAAAAATACGTAAATCTATGCATTTTTGTATGCTTAATTATTGATATTAATGTTCTTGATCGACTAGAGTGGTTATAAGTCTATGGTTGGGCAATAAATTTGATTTTGGAATTTCACCGAAATGTTGATTCACTATACATGGCAGTCTATGAGAGAGCTATGCACAAATTTTCCAATATAAAACTAATAATATCTTTGCATTTATGTTCATCTGATTGATATACACTCTTCCACCTGTTACATATGTTTTTGTCTCTTGTCTTTCATCAGTTTTTAACTGTTCAAGGTGTTAAATGTAGGATACCACTGCATCTTCTTCGCTTAATTGTGAAACTTGTGGATAATGTATATTTAAAAGAATCAGTGTATTTCGTTGGTGATTTCCTATTCAGGAATATCACGCAGGCAATCGAAGGTTTGGCCATAAAATCAGTTTCTGTCAAAAGTGAACCTCCAAAAAAGGTTTAAAAAATGGCCCTCCCCCTTATAGTTTTCTAAAAAGTGACCCTCCCACCCATTCCCCCGGCTCACCCCCCTATAATTTGTTCAGGCTCCCTTACACCAGGTAGCCCATGACGTCATAACTGAGCATCGCAATGTTAATCATACACCAAATTACAAAAAACATATATTTATTGATTAACATGAGTTTAATTTCTCCTACTCTTTGGTAATCACGCCATCAACTACCTTTCAAAGTTCTCAGAGGTAGCTCTATTTCGATATCGTTTTCCCGAATTCAGTTTATACATATTTAAAACGTCAGGAAGTCTGGATGGATTTTTTCCCGGGGATGACATCTCCGTATTGCAAGAAGTATCCGTAACATTATCGCGGATTTCTAGACCAGACGGCTTTTTTGCCGATGCAAGTTATGAGTGTCGCTACTAGATCCTCCCGTTGCGGTCCCAGAACTGGGAGCTCTTACCATAGGGTTGAGATGAAGTTTACGCATGCACAATGAGTAACTCTTGTAATGTTGACGTGTACCTGACACCTTATCTGCTTATGATCTGTCCGTAGAAAAATCATACTCTAAAATCTTGCAGTTTTGTAGATGACAAGGCAACTTCGAATGAACTATAAGCGACCTGTCAATATTGACAAATGGGAGGTCAATGCAGGATGTGTGTACCGGCCAGGTACGAATCAACCTCTTGCACTTTTTGAGGCTCGGCTGATATTGTTTCAACTAAATTACAGTTTGACGTTTATCTATAAATCGGACCACAGAAAACTACCCTAGAAATGTTTGTCATCGTGTCTGTGTTTCAGATACCTACAGTCCTTTAGGTTAGAGAAAGAATGGCAAACTTTCATCTACTTAATATGTACATGAAAAGTACATAAAGACATTACGACAATACATACAAATAAGACCAGAAGCGATGTGAGGGTGCTTTCGAGGATAACTTTATATTGATATAGAGAGGCCTTCCGGTGTCTGTCATGGTGGATGCAAACCAGATTGGAGCCACGGGGAAAATTTGTTGTGTGAGATGAAGCTTGTTCTTAAGCTTGCTCTTGTACCCGAATACAGTCAGACTGTAATTTAACCGTCCGTTATCATAAAGGTTTTGGCAGTTAAAGATTTGCCACCCATTGCGATGCTTTACTATTTCAGTATTAGATTAAGGTCAGTATCAGGATCAGGATCAGTAAAGAGAAAAACGTGACTGACAGGAGGGTCCTGACTCAGTATCAGACTTGTTTAAAATCAGCCGACGACTTCGAAGATTTCCTTGTGGAGGTCAAACTGTTGTCCCGATAATAATATTTCCTTTACACGATTGGAACTAATTTGGGATGATTGGATGGTGAAGTAATGCCGACTTAATCTACAAATGTAATCTCATCTTATTTCTTTTTACATCTCACTCTTATGGGTAATTTGCAATATTGAAACATTCAGCTATACGGCACCTAACAATTTTGAGAAATTTGAAAAATGTGGAAATCCAATTATTCCAAATTAGTTCCAATCGTGTTCCTTGCTATCGCGCACCAATCCGATACATGGCACAGAACATCTATAGGGCAAGTGCAATTTACAATGTCACCCAATAGTTTATATCATAAAATAAAAAGTACGGGATCGTTTACAAAACGTTGATCAAAGTCTTTACGGTAGTTTGATGTTTTCATATTTGTGTAAAGCTTTTGATCTTGGTGGTCATAGCATCCTCATTAGGAAGATGTCTGTTTATGGTGTATATGGCTCATCATTGACTTGGTTCCATTCTTATCTAGAGCAAATAGATATCAATTTACAAGTTGTCTTAGGGCGAATTCACAGATTTCACCGTATGAGGTGTGCGACTGCCTCCGCTATTCGTGTTTTCATACACATCCTCCCCATATGTCACAATTCGGATAACTAAGATATGTTTGCTGATGTGTATCTGGGGTCAAAATTATGTCTGGGCTACTTCTTCTTGGATCATATAATGTTTATATCTATCGACACAACTATAACTAAATGTACGGTTGTCGCTTCAAGGCCAAAGATTTATTGTTTGAAGAATTCTAACGTCATGCTAAATATACGTATTATGTTTTTAATGTTTTCTCGCCTACTCTTCTTGGTGTTTAGATTGACAGTACACTAAGTTGGGACACTCATATTGACACTTTATGTAACAAATTGTCATCTAGGATTGGCGTCTTGCGAAAGCTGCGTACTTTGACTCCACTGAACGTTCGTCCTATGATTTATAACGCCACTTTTCTGTCTGTATTTGATTATTGTTGTTGTACTGTATGGGGCAACACCACAAAGACCAGTCTTCTAAGAATTTACAAGCAGCTCTATTTTTTGAAGCTTAGCTTCAAAAAAGATCTGCTGGGATCATTCCCGGTGTTGATTCATCTGTCTCTTCCAGAGTTCTCCTTTTACGTATACATAGCCTACCCATTGACTTTCGTGTAGATTATTTTGTTGCTGTAATGACCTTCAAAATCCTCAATGGTCTTGCACCTGGTCAGTTAGACCAGTACGCTGTGTTCTAGACATGAGCAATTTCAACACACGCAGCTCAAGTAACAATAAGTTATATCATGCTCCTTCTTTTAAGTCATATACTGGACATAAGAACGTTCATTTACCGTACCACTGAAATGGAACGATATTTCTCTTTCTATAAGAAATCAAAAACTAGTCATTATTCAAAACTCAACTGCTTGGTTTTTTTATTACTAATTACTAAATTTATGTATGAAGGTTCTTCATCAGATTAATTTTCCATATGTTCCTGTTCAGTTGTGTGATATGCATTTTACTCAGATGATTCTCTGCTGATAATGTATACTTTTGAGGGTTCTGATGTAAATTATTTTGTACATCAGACTACCCTCTTTAATTAAAGTGTAAGTAATATAAAATAGATATTGAAATGCATTGTGGGTAAAAAATCTACTTCTCGCAAAAGCAAGAGTTTGAGATAGTCCTTTAATAGATACGTTAAACGCAAATATAATCGTTTCCATGGCAGAAATATCTGTTTGTTCATGAAACCAGCAAACTCATGATCGTTTCAACTTTTTAGGCATTTTTGGTATGATATTCCTGTATGGCCTAAAACTTAACTTTGTCTTCTGTAATCTAATGTGTTCTACCAGTATAAATCCGCCATATTGAAAATATGGTCGACCGCCTGAGACTTTTATGACCCACTTAGGTGGCAAAATCGTCAACGAGAATTGAATGTGTTGTTAGAATCCAATTTACACATGCCGTTTCAATATAAGGTAGTAAACGCCTCCAAGGTTAATAGGCGAGCGGCAGGCTCACCTATTTTTCACACTTAATGTACCCACCTTACATACGGCCACATCATACATCATTTGAAAGCTTATCATCTCTACTTCAAGAAAATTGACGATGTGGAGCTGCCAAGTAGGGCCATAACCCCCTAATTTGCATAATTCACACGGGTACCCAATTTGCATAAATGTGATATAAAATTAGGTTATTTATTGTTAACTACTCTAAACATACTTTTAAACTATCGAGTGATATATCAAATGAAAGGTATTTACATATAGAATACAAAATTGATATCCAAAAAGATATTTGAAATGGTTTTACTGAAATATTTTCATATTTATATTGACAAAAATATTTTCCCCTTTTGAATAACAATATTTTAAAAATTTGAACACATACAGCCACATCATATAGCCACATTATACATCATTTGAAAGCCTACTGTCTCCACTTGAAGAAAATTAACAACATTCAGCTGTCAAGTACGGCCATAGCCCCTAATTTGCATAAGTCCGACGGGTACCAAATTTGCATAAATGCGATATAATATTAGATATTTATTATTCACTACTCGAAACATACTTTTAAACTATCGAGTGATATATCAAATGAAAGGTATTTGCATGTAGAATACTAAACAGACATCCAAAAAGATATTTAAATTCATTTTACTGAAATATTGTCATATTTATATTGAAAAAAATATTTTCCCCTTTCCAATAACAATATTTTAAAAAAATGTAATACAAAAAGCCAAATCGTACAGCATCATCATACGTCATTTGAAAGCTTACTATCTCTACTTCAATGAAATCGACAATGTGGAGCTGTCAAGTGCGGATGTGGCCCTTAATTAGCATAATTTACATGGGTGCCCAATGTGCATAAATGCGATATAAAATTAGAAATTTATTAACTACTATCAACATACTTTAAACTATCGAGTGATATATCAAATGAAAGGTATTTGCATGGAGAATACAAAATAGATATCCAAAGAGATATTAAAATGATTTTACTAAAATGTTTTCGTACTAATGTAGAACAACATACTTTCCCCTTTTGAATAACGATATTTTAATAATTTTAACACATAGAACCACATCACACAACCACATCAAACGTTATTTGAAAGCCTATTATCTCTGCCTCATGAAAAATGACGATATGCAGCTGACAAATAGGGCTGTAATTATTTAATTTGCATAATGCACACGGGTACCTAATTTGCATGAATACGATATACAATTACAAAAATCCATTGTTAAGTACTCTAAACTTACTTTTGAACTATCAAGTGATATATCAAATGATAGGTATTTGCATGTAGCATAGAATCATGAACTCCAAACTTGTATTCAAAATATTCTTATTGAATATTTTCAATTAAATCGTAAACATCTTGACTAGTTATTAATATTCAAAATATTGTGTAGTAAATACGAATAATGCTCACGTTATTGGGATAAATATCTGAATTTGTTTTGCAATTGATTTTTTGTTTATTAAGGATACGCAGACTAGAACCTTTTCCAGTCTAATTCCCACATAGCTTAACAACAATAATACATAAAACCAATTGAAACTAATTCGGGATAATCGGGTCTTCATATTTTGCAAATTTTCTAGAACGTGTTTTGTGCTCTATAGTTAAGTGTTGAAATATAACAAGTTACTCTTAAAAACAAGTAAAAATAAAAGCAGATGAGCATAAATTTGCAAATTAAACCGACATTACTTCACCATTCAATTATCCCAAATTAGTTCCAATCTCGTTATAAATTATAGCTGTGTGTTGAATGGCCCTTTTGTATTATTGATGTCATTTTTGTTTCAATTTCTCTAGAAATCTTGTTTGATGGAGACATCATTGGTTACTACATCTGTGTTACATCTGTATTTTCAGTTCAGTTATGTGGAATATGTAGACGGAAAGCACCATATTTCATTTATCGTATTTATATAATGTTATATAATGAAGGAAAAGCAACTCAACACACCGTTCAGATCTTCGTTGTTTGCATTTTGTGTATGATATTGTGTATATTGTCAGTGTATATTATGTTTGGCTGTTTTATATAAAGTGTTAATTAGCCATGGCGATTATTCCAGTTAACAGTAAAATACTAGCACCACTTACAAGTTAGTACCTCATGCTAAAAATACAAGTAAACAAAATGACGCCCACCAGGAAAGTTCGTGGGCCACCCAATTATAAGTGGATGATGCAGTCCAACCTTTCACAGATCAAAATTCATTGACTATTTTCTCAAACAAATCTTGAAGAAATAAACAACATACATCAAAGATACGACAGATTTTAAACGGAAAATTGAGACAATGAAAGTTCCGGCCACAGCGACATTGGTAACACTAGACATTGTTTCAATGTTCACTAATACAACGCACAATGAAGCAATGGAATCAGTTGACAGAGCATTAAATCAGGAAAGATCTTCAAATGATATTGCATAATCAAACAACCAACAACAAAATACATGATAGCTGTGCTGAAAATGATCTTGAAAAACAACACTTTCAAGTCAACAGTGAATTTTACCGTCAGGTATTTAAGTGAGGTATGGGATCTCAAGTTTTACCAGAAATTCCCGACATTACATTTCACAAGACGAAATGAGAATAATTCAGCAACACACTGAACAAATATCGCTCTGACTGAGATTCAGAGACGATGTATGATTCTCATTGGAACTAAACACGAGCTTAATGAATTCATATCAAACATGAACAAATTCATCATACTTTCAAATTTTCGAACGCTCTTCTCAACAAATCATATCGTTAGACCTCATTATCTATAAAGGTCATCGGTGTAACAAAGAGAACGTTCTCGACTGCAAAACACACACAAAGTGCGGTTCATGAAACCAAACGGCAACATTCGGGGGCCTTGTTAAACGCGAAACATTACGATACATAAGAACAATCATGCAACAACAAGACAATATATACAGAATACAAGATATTTTCGAGATAAAAGTAATGAAATGCGACAAAACGATTCTAAATCTTGTTTAATTATTACTAACTTTGGACAATCGGATGACATTTAAATGTTATTAAATTTTCATTAAATTAATTTCAAAAGCTTGGAATCGTAAAAAGTAAAAGGGAACCAAAACATTTTCAGGTCCCCTATATGCAGATCAAAAACTCCAAGTACCCCTCTACAATCTCCCGGAAATTTCGAATCCAACCCGAATTCCTCCGCTTCTCACCGTAATTTGTGAGCGTAGCCTAATCACATACATAAGAAACGGAAATATAAGCGTTACGATGATGCCAAACTTCCCAAAACCTACAACAGTCCGATCTCCGATTCAAATGAGCATACACAAATACAGCCTGAACGAACAGTAGACATTCTGGCTTCCGTACTTGAACAAACTGAACTTCAGTAGAACAACTCGATAGGTAGCACCTACAATCATTCAATCAGTGCATATGTTTTACCAAAAGAAAATGAAGGACTGATGAAGACAACTCTATTCTCGAAAGGTAGCATCAAAGGATCGCAGTGTCACATTAGTCTTGCTACCCCATAGGACAGGACACGTAGATTAGGGCTACGTCTCGCCATAGCAAATCAACACTATACATAAAACGGCCAAACATAACATAATATACACTTACAATATACACAATATCATACACAAAATTCAAATAACTACGATATGAACGATGTGTGGAGCTGCTTTCTCTTATAACATGTCACCAATTGTGTCTGCTGTCAAATTAATCTTCCCTGCACAGACCTTTGTTCCTGCCAAGGCAGCGATAACTGTGGCAACCCTTTTACTCATGACAATGCTGGTGAAGAAGAGGATGATGAATTCCTACAATTACTAGATTTACTGGAAATGACATGAATTATTTGGATCATAAATCATGCCATTACTTTGACAGCAGCTTACTCTGACACATTGTTTCAGCTACAGAGCTACATTTCAACAACTACAATAGTGTCGTTCATGTGGATCTTTTTGTTGCATTGATACTTTAGTTAATTTTTTTTAATACCATTATTCAAAAGAGGAAATATTTATCAACAGAAATATGAAAAGATTTCCGTAAAATCACTTTAAATGTCACTTTTGATGTCAATTTTGTGTTTAACATGCAAATACCATTACCAAAGACCATATATCACTCGGTAGTGTAAAAGTGTTTTAGTATAGTTAACAATGAATTTTCTAATTTTGTATCTCATTTCTGCAACTTGCATACCAGTGTAAATTATGGACATAAAAGGGTACGGCCTTCCTTGATAGCTCAACATTGTCAATTTTCTTCAAGTAGATATAATAAGCTTTCAAATGACGTATGATGTGACTGTATTATAGGACTGTATGTGTTAAAATTTTTAAAATATTGTTATTCTAAAGGGAAAATATTTTTTCCATATAAATATGAAAATATTTCAGTGAAATCAATTTCAATATCTCTTTGTATATTCATTTTATATTCTACATGCACTACCTTTCATTTGATATATCATTCGATAGTTTAAACGTATGTTTAGAGAAGTTAACTATAAATTTAAAATACTATATCGCATTTATGCAAATTGGTATGCGTATTGATTATGCAAATTAGGGGGTTATTGCCCGATTTGGTAGCTCCAAATTGTCAATTTTCTTGAAGTAGAGATAATAAGCTTTCAAATGATGTCTGATGTGGCTGTGTGTTGTGGCTGTATGTTTTAAAATGTTTAAAATATTGTTATTCAAAAGGGGAAAATATTGTTTTCCATATAAATATGAAAATATTTCAGTGAAATCAATTTCAATATCTCTTTGAATATCTATTTTGTATTCTACATGGAAAGACTTTTCATTTGATATATCACTCGATAGTTTAAACGTATCGTTGGAGAAGTTAACAATAAATTTCAAATATTATATCGCATTTATGCAAATTGGGTACCCTTATTAATTATGCAGATTAGGAGGTTATGGCCCTACTTGGCAGCTCCACATCAACAATTTTCTTGAAGTAGAGATAATAAGCTTTCAAATGACGTTTGATGTGGCCGTATGTAAGGTGGGTACATTAAACTCCTAAAATAAGGCCCTTTTTGTGGATTCGCCGCTCGCCTATAAAGACTTAAACTTTGGCTCAAACTTTTCTACATGAAACTTTCAACCATTCTCACATCAAATCAACAGTAGAAATTTGGGGTCACCGTACAAGGTTTGGAACTAGCAAAACAAATTACCCAACATTTTGCGATATTTGAAATTCAAAATGGCCGCCATCCCTGTGTTAATTCTATGGGGAATATTAAATTTTGGATTTTCGAAAAACTACGATGGTAAAATTAAGTCTTTCTTTCTCCAAGAACTTCAAAATGAGCCCCCACAAGTGCAGTAGATCTGAAAAGAGTTGTAGAAAATTGAGATTCCGAGTGTCTGTCCCCCAGGCACGTTCTACCTTAATATGCTGATGGTGTATTAGTGACCATCGTTAATGCGTTCATATATTCATGTGTCTAAACTCTTCTTATATAACACAAGATCTGTCAGCGTAAAATGTGTCTATGTCCGCATGTTTTTTAGTAGCACCGTTTCAACGCACGTTAAAGGGAGGGGTCGTCGAAACTACGCTCAAAGGTCGTGTGGGACCCATACAACCGATGTAAACACAGTATCGACGGTACGTCGGCGATTGATGAAAGTTAAAACGTGTTTGCCATAATGTGCGTCCTAAAAAATTAAATGTTGCAGCTATGTTGATGATGTGTATTGAAATCGTGCACGAAATACATTGTTTGTGAACAAGAAAGTTACACAGGCGCAGTTTCCGATTACCCTCCTCCATTTGACTAGGGTAGAGATGTTGAAATCCTTCCTTATTCATTGCCTCTTTCGCGATGGCAAATTCATGTAGAAAAAACCTCTTTTGATTTTGCCGAACAAGCCACTTTTCAAACATTGATCAATACCTTACTTGTACACTAACAACATGTCACATGTTCAAGATCAGAAGCATCTGTACCAAAGGTATAGAGTAGCTGAACTAACCTGGCCTGGTAAGCTGAATTTTTCAGTAAATTCGAAGTTCAGTGCGAGTATGCAGGTACACCGTAAATCGTGCGATCTAAATGTTCATTAAATTTTGACGGTGGCAACAATTATATCGATGAAAAAAGGTTTAGTGTGACTGAAATTTTACTGTCAGCACGCGTCGTCAAGATTTAATTACGATGTGTTTCAAATCATTGCTTTTGCAAGTTGTTGGTCTTGATTTTGTGAGAACATTTAGTACTGGGACTACGGGCGAACTGAATTTCTACATTCACACAGCAGCACTTAATCAACTTTATATTAAACACAGATATGTTGGTAATTTTAAACCACTTACCGTAGTAGGATGATGTCATAAATGAAATCCAGGTCAACACGTAGTTTTTTTGTGCTGGGTCGAGTACGAATCACCTTGGCAAGTTGGTAATCTGATGTCGGATTCCTCTTAATACACACTGTCTTCACTGGAAGTCACTCAGCGTCAGTACTGTGGTGGAAGAAAGGTGACATTCTAGCGGTGCATTACCCTTATATGTGGAACTGACTGTGAGACAACATATCGACCAGACTGCAAGATCCGCGAGCATGGGTGACAGCGATATGCACACGCCTTGGAAGATGGTATACTTTCTGGAGCCGGGCCTGGTGATGCCCGTTATTGTGGATGCCCACTCGCTTCGAACTGCGGTGAAGGACTTTGAAGTCAGAGATGACGATGTGTTCTTGGTGACCTATCCTAAAGCTGGCAAGTTGTTTTTTTAAAACTGATCAGCGAATTAGTTTTCAGTAAAAGGAGACTTTTGCATATGTGCGTATGTATCTTATAAATGTGTGTGTGAGTGGAGGAGAGAAACATAACGGAACTATTTGGCAGTTATTCGTCTCTCAAAATGTTTCATTCTTTGTGGTTAGTCGATCTTAACATTCCTGATTAATCTCTATGCTCCTATAACGAAGAAATATTGAGAATGAAAATTTGTGTATGCACAACTGAGCCAAAGGAGCTAAAATATTGGATACCATCCATGCTCCAGGATTTTGACAAATGTTTCATTGAGAGTATACCTAACGAAGCCACAGCCGTCTTCAAGTTGTAACATTGAAACGGTAAACCTATCATTAATGAGCGGGTATTCCCGGATGTAACTTGAGTTTCAGTTGACAATATTAAATGTTTTACGCTGATGCGAGTCTATATGGATGACAGATTTCTAGTGCGCAAACTTTAACAAACTTAATTTTATAAAAAAACATATGTCGCACATCTGATATTGCGTATATGCAGACTATGTGCAAGTTTGAATATATCAAAATGGAGCAAAAACATAAGAGTTCCGTTCTTGATTTTCGTTACCCATGATCCTCAGCTCTTTCATACCATGGCGTGACGGCTGTCTTGAAATGTGTCTAATTAGGTTAGATAGTCCTTTAAAAGTACGACATTGGATGAGTTCGTGATAAATACAATCTTCACGTGATGTTCCCTCTGCAACTCGCGTGATTGAACACGTTTATGCTGAACCTGGTGTGAATGATGTTTGCATTTTGTTTTGCATTTTGCGGACACTTATAAATGAGATCAAGTAGTAAAAAGTCAATGCAAGTGAGTATGTCATAAGTAACTTTTATGTTCTTGTGACAGTGCTACAGGTGAGATGAAGTGTTTGAAAATAGTTCAATGGCATTTTATTTTATTATTTTATTGAAAGTAGTGCCGTCATAGCTTCACAGATAGTTAAGAGAATATCGCATCCTCTTCAAAAGTCACATCCCCTATATTGTGGCGTTTGATACCGATGAACTAGTGCACGTGCACAACGCAGCGCAAATCATGCACCTGCATGATATCGCTTTGATTTACAGCAAAGTGATGTGAATATTGACTAGAAACAGCCAAATGTAATTGACATAACCCATGTCAAAAGCCGCCACAGCTATCATATTATCATATGTACCTATAACAATGATCAAATAATGACAAAAGTGACGTATGAGATACACCTTTCAAAGAGGTGTACTCTTAGCTATCGTAAAACACCAAGCGTACTTTACCTGGAGTCAAAGAGAACAGTTAACAGTCATCGTCAAATGCCAGCAACGAGTCAAATCGCGTGATTTGTGTTTACCTATCGTGTGTTTGGTGTAACTCTTTATCTTTCCACTTGTCTCACTCAATGATCGGGAGAAAGAGTCGAAATAATTGACAGTAGAATGACTAAGAGTACGTGAATATTGCTTAATCACTGCTAATTTTGTCAGAGTCATCGACGCCATTATGTTTCTTAAGGTTTCCTTAAGACAACTGCTGAAAACGTGTTACAGATATCAAAAGATTACACCTCTTTTAAAATTATCTAAAATATCACTCTTATCACGACTTGATGGTTGAAATCAATACATATGGTATGTTAAGAGTCGGGGATGCATGACCTCCCGTCCTTTTTACCTGAGGAAGGTAGGGCAATTTTTTTGAAGCCATGACACCAATGCCATATTTTAGACACGCCACTTTTCATAAGTTAGATTAATACGGGTACAAGCCAAACACAGAAAAACAGATGGTAAGACGTTCAACTTGTCAACCAATGAAAAACCAAATAGAATACACATTTCGGTGTATACAAAACGAAAGCATTGCAGTCATTATGGCCGATCTGGTGTCGCTCTCCCTTTATTGCATCCAACAGTTCTAGTTGTCGGCAGCCCCCCTTTTTTGAATCTACAGGGAAGCGAGTTTGCCATCGCGTCTCAGCGAAGATTAATGTATGTATGTATGTATGTATGTATGTATGTATGTATGTATGTATGTATGTATGTATGTATGTATGTATGTAACTACCTTTTTATCAATCAATCAATCAATTTATATATCTATCTATATCTATATATTATCTATGTATCTATCTATGTATCTCTGTCTCTGTATGTCTGTTTATATCTAACCGATATAACTGCAGCTATCTTCTAAGTGCAGTAAAATAACTGTTATGCAGCATGCAGAGAAAAGGTGTTGCCTCCTGTAACGCAAGCAAAGCTCAGAAAATAGTAATTTTCGACAAAAACGTAATCTGCCAGTCTATTTCACATGGATTTCACAGGGTTTTAAGAGGGACAATGACCTCATCATCTGCATATCGTTGAACTCTCGGTATGTTGAAAGTGACTGGCCGATTCTCACTTATTCTTAATATCGTTATGTCCCAAACATTTTATTCAAAAGGCACCAGTTGGGTCTGTGAAATCGTCGATGCCATCATTAATGTCGACAACCTTGAGGTACTCAAGACAAGAGCATTGATTGAGAAAACCCCGCTGTTGGAATTTGGTCCAAGCAACCATCCGGATCTCTTGGCTGAAGGCATAGAGGGCCTCCCATCAGTTATAGAAACCATTCACAAACCAGCGCCCTCTCCACGAAGAATCCCCACTCACCTGTTTCCGAAGTACTGTCCAACCCAACTGTTCACAAAGAAACCAAAAGTAAGACAGTGAAATATGGCGTATTTTTTTAACTTCCGTGGCGTTTTGTTGTATTTGTTCTTCTAACAAAGCGTAATAATGCTCATTCTGTGTCTTGGTTACCCAGACCTAGTCAGGAGATAAGAAACTAGATTCAAGAAAGTTCACACAGATTGTTTTCACAATGAAATGGCAAGTACACTACTCGCGCATGAGGAAACGTAACGGTTCATATTCTAAATACCTATCTCGTCTTGGTTATCGTCTCTTACAGACTATTTTCCTGGACAGAAATCCAAAGGATCTCCTCGCTTCGCTCTTCGCTTGGCACCATTCCCTACGTTTCTTGCCACTAGTTGAGTGGAACTCTTTCTTCGAGGCTCATATGAAAGGTCATTGTAAGTTGAACCATAGACGAATAGGAACGCCGAATATAATACATCTTTAGGGTCTTGGGAGGTTAGGTTTCATGGCCAGACCCAGATTTCAAAGAAGCTAACTTTCCAATAAATTTTCATCAAAATGCAAAACACATCCCTTTTATTATAAATCTTGGAAAATATATAAATATATATATATATATATATATATATATATATATATATATATATATAATATATTATATATATATATATATATATTATAATATATATATATTATATATATATATATATATCCTTTCACTTCTGTCTGAAGATTGCAGGATATATATATATATATATATATATATATATATATATATATATTATATATATATATATCCTTTCACTTCTGTCTGAAGATTGCAGGGTACGTGATGTGTTATTTATAACACGCTCTGCTTTTCGCACCGAGCACTGTAATTTTCCACGAGACATCTAGGCCTATACATACATACATACATACATACATACATACATACATACATACATACATACATACATACATACATACATACATACATACATACATACATACATACATACATACATCTATATATAAAGATAGATATATACAGATATATAAATATATATATAAATATAGATAGATATATACAGATATATAGTATAATATATACATATATATATATAGATAGATATATATAGTTCAACAAGAGATGCATTTTTATTACAATATTCAAAAGAGTGAAATCTCATGAATATACAAACCCTCTAACATGTCACTAAATTCATCACTTGATACGCCGACAGCTCTACCTGAAAGGGAAAAAGTCGGCCATGTTTCATGAATTTTGTTTGATGGAGATACTACTTATATTGTTTGACATGTTGAAAGACACTGAATGAATGGGTGACCATGCATATATTCGACCCGCTTTTAGACACGATAAACAAAACCACGGCGAAAACGAATTAATGGTTATGACCATTAATTCTTTTTCGTGGTGGTTACATTGATTGTGTCTAAAACTGGGGTTGAATATATGCATGGTAAACCATTTATTCAGTGTCTTTCAACATGTCAAACTATATGAGTAGTATCTCGTATCAAAGTAAATTCATGAAAAATGGCCGACTTTTTCCCTTTAACTGTGAATTTTTAGACTCTACTTTGGATGTCTTGCTATGTGTGTTTGGGCGAGGCAGTCCCTAAAATAATGATACGTAGTGTTGGGGAATAATTTCTAAATGGCTTTTTTTGCCAATAATCGATGCTGCGAAAGGCTATTATTCCTGAAAGACTTCGGACTTTTGAGATATGTGTCGCATCTGTTTATTGCTGCGAATTGAAAGTTTTGAAATTATCGTTTCTTATCTTTTCTAGTGACATACGGATCGTACACAGAATTCACGAGAGCTTGGTATGATTACAAGGATGAACCTTGGTTCTACTGGACACGATATGAGGACTTGAAAAAGGTATAAGTCGAATTCTTTACTTTAAATGACTCTGCTATTTGGGCTTAAGGTGGAATGCTCCCCGGGGACAGATAGTCGAACTCAATTTTAAAATGTTATTTTGGCTACTATTTATTGGAGCTCATTTTGAAGCTTATGGAGTAAATAGTATTCGCGGGCTTAGTTTTTGGACAATGGAGACATTATTTCCCCGATGAAGATAACACAGGGGGTGCGACCATATTTGAACTTCAAATATCACTAAATATTGGGTAATTATTCTTGAATTTGAAAGGGAATGTTGAAAGTTTGCTTGAGAAAAGTTTGAGCAAAAGTATGTCTTTCAGTTCCGAGGCCCGAACGTCGCCAAGTCGAAGTATTCATGTCTCGCAAGTGCGTAACAGCCGCAGTAGTTTTAACAAAGTGGCAGATACAAGAAATAATTAGAGGCGGTGAATAAAGCAAAGGATAAAATCTGTGGTAAAATTGAAATAGTCAGATGTGAGAGTAAAAGGGACTGCTGTCTATACAATAGGTTTTATAATAATGATTATTGTCAATTTTAGAGTTACCTGTTCTCATACATACGTTATGTCTCAGAGGTACTCAATTTATCAGAGTACTAGAAAGATATTTTTTACTCAAGGTTCTATTCAAAATAACTTTAACAAGGGGTATTGATTAAATAACTTTGATGACTAGCTCGAAAACTATACATCTATTTTTCATTCTATATAATAGTTTGAATAAATTTACATTTCAAGTTCTGTGGCATAAAGTCTTTAATTCACTGCTCGTTTTTGTCAAGGTCAATATCCTCTGCCAACTTCAAACAGACTTCTTGTAGGACTAGGTGTCATTAGTACAACACTGCAATAATCTTAAAGTGCACATAGAAATATACTCTTATTACACAGTCCTTTAGACAGCAACAATTACCCAAGTTGCTTTCGTCGATCACTTATAATAGCCCAGGTAAATGGAGAATACTTTTCACCATGCCACCTCACTAAAGACAAATAGTTTTCTTCAGGATTCCGTTTTTAGCTCACGTGTACACACACGTGAGCTTATATCACAGCAACGTCTGTCAGTCTGTCTGTCAGTCTGTCTGTCTGTCTGTTGGTGCGATATCTCAAGAACAGCTTGTCGGATAAGAATGAAATCTAGTACATAGATTCAGTTTGCAAATGGCAAGAGCTGATTAGTGTTTAGAGGGCATGGCTTGCATATTAATGCATATTTGAATAATTATTGATTGTACAAAAACCGGGCATACATTATCAATGGCTGCACACAATTTGATGAGATTTGCTACAAATGTTGATCGCACTAACTATATATCAGGTGTGAAAAGAGATGACATGTAAGTCTCTTGCTAATGTGCATATTTAAAGAAATTTCCTAACTAAGGGTAATATATATGTATATGTTTGTATGTATGTATATATATGTTTTAGGAGGCACCGTGGACCAGTGGTTAGGGTAACGGGCTCACTTTCGGAGGATGGTGAGTTCGAGACCCGGTTCAAGTCCCGGTAGATCCAGAGCAGCGGATTCACTGAATTCGAGACTCTAGCTCGGTGTTGTGCCCTTGAGCAAGGCACTTTACTCCTCTGTGCTCCATTGGGGTAGTGGGTTATGGGCACCTCATCCTGTAAATGGGCTAGCGCCCGTGGGATGATGGACTAAAATAAAAATAAAATCAAATTATATATATATATATATATATATATATATATATATATATATATATATATATATATATATATATATATACATATATATAGCAGGTTTCGTCAACTGTGATCAAGTCAATTCAGACATATATATGTATATATGTATATATATATATATATATATATATATATATATATATATATATATATATATATATATATATATATATATATATGTCTGAATTGACTGAATTGACTTGATCACAGTTGACGAAACGTGCTATATTTGTTATGATGTTGACCATTACAGTCTCAATAAATTTGCACATTTTTTGGGAACAGTTCTGATTTACGGTCAACTGCATATATACTGAAACACGGGAGCATTTTCAGTTCGCATCTGGCCAGGTTTTGAAAGGCGGTCCTGGACTTTTCCGGTTTCACCTGACAGACACCCTGTCGTCGTAAAGAGCGATTGAAAGGTTGTCAAAATGAGATGTAAAGAAATCATACCTTTATCTTGAATAGGATATTGCTGAGCCAAGAAGCCAAAAAGTGCATAGAATATTAGTCTACGAGTCCTTAATTCAGTAATGATGTTGACCGACAAGACTTTCAAATACAAGATAGAGATGGGTATCCTATTTGGGGAAAGTATAAATAAAACGGAAAGTACGCGTGGCTAGCTAGTAATCATTAAAATGTGTTTATTTCCAGGACCCGAGAGGTTCTGTAAAGAAGATCGCCGAGTTTTTGGGAAAGGATCTGACGGATAAACAACTGAATGACGTTCTTCGCGTTACCAGTTTCGAGTACATGAAGAAAGCCGGTGAAACTATACGGGGACGTGATTTTATTTTGCGCCCGCATGGAGAGTGGCAAAGGAAAGGTAAACGGGAAAAGCAGTTGGGAACATTAGTTGGTCACATTTTACTCACTCACAGTGCGAAAGTAAATCTGAGCTGGTTGCACGATAAAGGTGTATGCAGGCGTTTTATTTTGTTGACAAGCGGGCCTTTACATGCGTATCAACAGTCGGGGACTGGGCGAGAAGGGTAATTGTATTGTTGCCCCGGCTAGCAACTTCAAAAATAGTAAGGCAGCCGAGCAGGGGAGGGGTATGGGGAGGGAGTATGGGGAGGCAGAAGTTACAGTATTAATTTGTTTGATGGGGTTTGCCGCCGAAGAGGGTAAAAACATGGGTTGGACTGGGTAGTTGGGAGCGTTCCTCTATGGAAAACACGCGAGGAGGCAATTTCCAAATCTTCATGTAAGGGCACTTGTGAATAGCTTTAATTTTAGCCTCCACTTTTTTTTAAGTTTAGTGTGAAATACTGTAGGATAATGCCATTATGTATAAAACACCTCTGGCTACAATTTTCCAAAAGAGGCTGTGAGCTTTGCCTGATTCAATTGCTTTCTCTTTACCAACAGGCAAGGTTGGCGGCTGGAAGAACATCTTTACTGTTGCTCAAAACGAGGCATTCAATCGAGACTACGACGAGCGAATGAAGAAACTCGGAATTGAACACATGAAATATAAATTTTAGAAAACATTGCATTCCATATTGATCGCCATATTGATTGATTGATTTCATGTGGAAATGTGTCCCATTTAAAGCAAAAAAAAGGCATTCGTCATATCGAAAATTCGAAGAGCCATCCATTCCTACTGAAAAATAAGTAAGCATTGTCTTTACTGATATGAAATTTAAATGCAATTTTACTCGGTAAATCACACGAAGCGTTGTAAGCTTGCCTGCGTGAGATTTTTTAGTCATGCTGTTTGTTCAAAATATCGTCATGTTTGTTTCAGTTGTGTTGGAGAAGAGAAAATACTGAATAAACTGAGCGTAAAGCCAAGAAATTTTAATATTTCCATGGTATTCCTACCAACATCGAGTTACACGACGTTGCAATTCACAACAAAAATAGCGCGATTTTTCCCAATATTCTTAACGCAGTGGGAACAGCGCCCTCATACACGTGCCAGCAATATTAGCTCACTTGTTCACATACGTCAGCTATTGCCGCAGTGATGTCTGTCTGTCTGTCTTTCTGTCTGTCCTTCTGTTGGCGCGATATTTCAATAACCGCTGATAGGATTGGAATGGAATCTATTACATATATTCTGTTTCGGGATTGCAAGAATTTATCATTTTTGGTGAGTGTGGCTTGCAAATTTTATGCCTTTTTGAATAATTAATGGTTTTAGAAAAAAAAAAGATATACATTTAGAATGGCTGAGCAAAGTTTGACAAGATCTAGTACAAATGTTGATAACACTACGATATATAAGTCGTGAAATATATTAAAGGGTGCCATGAAAGTTAATTGCTAATTTGATAAACATTCATATTTAGGAATATCTCTCTGGATTAACTTGATCAAAGTTGACGAAACTTGCTATGTACATTCAAGATACTATAACATTATGAAAAGTGACTCACTTAGCATTTTTTAATTCAGCTAGTTACTAATTTGCATATTTAATGAATATTCCTAATTGTAATTAATTACATAAGACTGGAATGACTTAAGCAAAGTTTAAGAAACTTACTGTTGGTATATATATGACAATGATGTTGTATTAGTGAAAGAGATTTTGCATTTCCATGTCAGCTAATTGATAATTTGCATTTTAAAGAACGTTCCAAATTAGGCATATTAAACTTAAAGGGTTTGACGAAAGATGGTGAAAGCACTGTGTAAATACTGAAGTTGACAGAAACTTGTTTCTGACTATCACATGATCATCTGCTGGTTTTCGATAGTTAATCATTTCTGATAACATGTGGAGTGTTTATTTTGCTTAATTACCCTTAAAAGACCAGCTTTATCTTTCCTTTATGATCACTACTCAAACTGATACAGAAACAAGTTCAAACCATCGATATTGGATAGAATACATTCATGTTCACATACAGGCAAGAGAGTGTATCCTTCCGCGTCATCCGAACCATAGACCCTAGAAAGAGTCTATGCCTGCACAAATCCTGCCATAGAAATATGTGTATTTATCTTGTCATGCCTTGAGTGCTGTCTGTGGTCAGTACCCATCGTTTATGGTGAGGTTGCTTCCCTGGCTTCGCCTTTTGTTTATGTCACTAGGGGAAGGGTTGACCTACTTGGCCAGCAATTACGATGGGGTAAATTAAACGGCTCTGCACAGTGATAAGCTAAACTTGTGCATTTTTTAATGATGCTTCTGAAGAAAGGTCGAGAGTCAGATGTTAAGGTTCGCCCTCATTTTTAATAAAACTTGAGGCCAGATAATGACTCACTGAGCCCATAAAGTAGTACGCGCCTCCAAATTGGGAGACTTTAACCCTTTTCTCAAACTTTCTTTGATGAAACTTTCAACTATACTCTTACCAAATCAAAAATAAAGATCAGGGCACACACCGTGCAAATTTTGGTACAAGAGAAACAAACTGGACAACATTTACCGATATTTCAACTTCAAAATGGCCTGTGTTGACTTTATTCGGGGAAGTAGAGTTTTTGGTTATCAGAAAACTAATACGTTGACTTTCCTAACTCAAGTAGCTTCAAAATGAGCTCCTGCAAACGGTACACCAGAAAGGTAATGTAAACATTCGGGAGTTCCGAATATATGTCATCGAGGTGCATTTTACCATATGGGTCGTGATTCATAATTGCCGATATATTGCGGTTCGATAGCGTGCTTTTGTTAGTTAAATTAAGTTAATCCATCCATCGGTTTGGTGACACGAGGTTACGAGGAAATGCCTCGGCACACATCGTCACATGACACGCATGCCAGTCAGAAGCAACTTATTTTTCACCTATATCAGATCAAGACATTCAAAACCAGTTGTACAAGACAATGACTGTCTGACTGTATAACTAGGTAATGATTCATGCAATGATATCGATCAGCGAATCAAAGCAGTTACCCTTGAACTCAAGGTTCAAAAGTATGAACGTGGATTAATTACGTTTCTCTTCTTGAAGCTTTGATTTTCACTGTATCTGAGGGCAAGTGTGACTAAAATTTAGTATTAAAACGGGAGATATTTACCACAAAGAAATGAAAAATCTGTAGTATACCCCTCCTAGATTTCTTGTGTTGTTCTTGATATAATGAATAAGCAAGGTGTACCGATTGTGGTGATTAACATGTGCCATGGTGCTCGCGAGTTTGCGCTGTGAGGTAAGTGATGGAATCTGCGTTTCCGAGTTATCTTCCCCTTTTCGGGCTCCTCTTTCTCGCAATCTCACGAAATTGTTGATAAGAGTATGAGGTTACGTTGAGATCAGTCGTATCGCGATTCTTCGACGGGTGACGTGACTGAACAGACATGATGAAGGACAAAACCGAGCAGACGTCGCGTAAACCACAACACGTCCCATCGCTAAGTACATATCATTTCAGACCACGTGACCATCATTTATAGGTGTTCGCGGTCATTCTAGTCAAAGTGAAGACTCCACAAGTATGATAGTACGTCCCTCCACAAAAAGGACCGTGATGATAGTGACAAGTTTCACTTTATCTCTCATTGAGCGATTTTAAAAAGATTCACAGGCCCTGCCCTGGGCCCTGTCACATCATACCCTGACCGACCGGGGAGGCTTTGTACACGGCACAGCATAGACAGACAACGGTAAGACAGACAGACAGATAGACAGACACACAAACACACACACATAAACAAACAAACAAACAAACAAGCACCTGACGCAAACATAGGCATGAACTATTAAGAACCTTGCTTTCGGTCTGTATTCATTCCATGGAAGACTGAATTTTATTTATATATATATATATATATATATATATATATATATATATATATATATATATATATATATATATATATATATATTTATATATATATATATATATAATTTATTTATTTGTTTGTTTGTTTATTTATTTATTTATTTATTTATCCTGCTGTCACTCCCCAAGAGCCCGTGAGAAATACAAAGTCGCGACAGATGGTACGACAGTTCTTTAAGAGAAAAAAGGACAGGGCACTGTAATTGATGACTTGAAAAACGTAAGAAGGACTTCAGTCTAACCTTTGTAAGGATTGATAACAAGAAAGATGTAAACGTGGACAAAGAACAAACAAGAATTCGATAAACTCGAAAAGATATTAAACCACCTCATTGGACAAGTTGAACGGTGCGTGCTGCTTTAGTATGTGTGAGTTATGGGGTTTACAAGCGAGTAAACATAGAAAATAGACCCCATTTGTAAAATCGATTCATGTCTCCAAGAAAGAAAATTGTTATTTAGAAATTAAAGAAGAGCTCGGAAAAACAATTTAGTAAAATTTTTCGGTGTTTCGCCAAAAGTTGACAATGAATCGTGTGTCCATTAGAGTGAAAAATAAAATACACTTTGTGAGGAACTCATCTTGGATTATGACGTCACCATTTATCGCGTGCGCAGAATTCCCAGGGCAACCGCCTAAGTGGTGGATCAAAGCCTTTCGTGGTCAAACTCAGCTATTAGAGGTTAATGTACCACGGTTTTGACCCTTCCCCTTTTTGCGCCTCATGTAGACTCCGGTCCAAGGAAAAATGTAGACTTTAGACCGCCGTTTTTTACCTCCAACATAGTTCGACCCATCCTTTTGTGGAGAATGTAGATTTTTGAAGCGAGCTTTTGGCCAAAATTTAGACATTTGATCCCGATTTAACAGGAAATTGTGGAGTTAATGCTTTGTCGTTAGAAATGTCCTGGTTACATCTGTACCTCAAATCTGAGGTGAGTGCGCCTCCTATCAATCAAATGCATACGTTACTGACGAAGCTTTGGTTATCACGTTATTCCAACTATAAGCTTACTTTATAGAGCTTCTCAGGCGTAGCTGAACCAAATACTTATTTTCTTCTGTAACTCCTTTATAGGCCAGCGACAGGAGGCCTGAAATGCAACAAAATCATATTGAACAAACCATTGTACACATTTTCATGTTATTCTGGTGCTTCGTTGTATTATTCCTATCATTATAATATGAGTACAGATGTATAAAGAGAGTTTAACGACGTCACACAACATTAAAAGCTTTATATGTCCAAATTTGATTAATATTCAAAACAATGCAAATGTAATTATCCATAGCTCCCTTGCTGATTTGACGTGCAACTGACCCAAGGTAATTGGCGCAAAGTGATTTCACAAAGATTATGTACAGGTAGGTGTAGGGCTGACGCAAGGTAATTTTATATAGTATGATATAGAGGTGTAGGGCTGACAAAAAGAAATTTCTAGAAATTCTTCTTATCTATTTGATAAAAAGATATTATGAAATACATGGTTAATGTTTATAGACGTTTATTTTTATTTTTGAAAGTTTCGATTTTGTCGTATAAGCTGCAAGAACTAGGCCTATGTGTTGTTGACATGATTCTTGTATTCCATCAATAATATATTTTCATATACAACATATCCCTACAAACCCTTCGGAATCACGGAATACTTAGAGAATTCCTTTTCGCGCATTTCTTCATGTTAGGCCTAAAAGCATTTTGGTGTGGTCAGTTTTTCCTCGCTTGTGGGTCCCGTGTTTTTTTGTTTGTTTGGGGTTTTTTTTGTTTTTTTGTTTTGTTTTTTTTTTTTTAAAATAAATCTATTTCAACAAAGTCGCAAAAAAACAAATTTACAAAACTGTGAATGTATGGAAGACCGGTCACGACATGCGACATGCGACCTGCGACTTCAAAACTGCGACCTGCGTCCTGCGAGTTTGAAACATACGACCTGCGACTTCGGCATTTAGACCAAGGTGTAGGCCTAACCTGCGACTTCACAACAGCGACCAGCGTCCTGCGTGTTTGTCAAACTGCGATATCAGTCTTGATTTGTTCGCACCATTGCTCTGAACACAAGCCTGAAAAACACGAGGGACACCATTGCACTATATTAAAACAGCCGGTTTACCGCATTCTCGCGACCAGAGCATTATTTTCGCACCGCTGGCCTACGCAAAAATCGGCCAGCGAAAGAATTCAACCAGCGATAGAAGTGCATGAAGCTGTGACGGTAGAGAATTCCACAAACGAAGAGCACAAATTTATTTTCCTTCTTACGAAAGGCAAACCGATCTGAAATAATGCAATAGCAATAGGGTTTTAAACGTCTACATCAGTGTTTAATAGTTTCTGGAACTTTTCTGCCTACATGATCTAAAATATTATATACAAACAAAAAATAATATGTACATATTACATATTAGGCTTAAAGACTGAAAATAGGATTGTAGGAGGGTTTAATTATGTCCTGTTTTACAGTTTTAACTCGCGTTATCTATAAAGAACTTGAGTCGGTCTCTGGCTATTCATGGTTAGCAAATATGTTTGCACTTCTGTCAATATCAGTATTATTTTAACTGCTTTACTTTGCATATGTTATTTGTGTAGGCAAATGTAGTCCGAAGTTAACCAGTAAGAATATTTTTATTTACTGAACAAAAGTTGGATCAATTCGATTTTTTGACGAAAAGTAAAAATGAAATTAGACGAAAAGATGGCAACATCCGATGATCAATCACTAGAGAATTGGAACAAAACTGGAAATGTTAGAAAATGAACGACAATAGCTGAAAATTCTAATGTTTGCAATGACACTGACACAGTTATGATACAGGGGGGACAACTGATGAATTAAACAGACAGCTAGATGGTTATACCACAGTGAAATGAGGATAAATACCAGAGATTTCTAAAAATCAAAAAGTTTGTCGATAACATAAGGAAAGAAGCGAGGTAAGGCAGACGAAGAATATCTAAAATAATTTGAAATTATAATATAAACATATAAATGCCTATCACGTAGCATATTATTTTCCATGCATTAACACGGACTGTCAACATTTCCGTCATAAAATTATCTCTCCAGATGAAAATGAGTGAACTGGTGTGTACATGAATTGAGTTTTGCCAGACTTGGTGAACGATTTACCAAAGCGAAAGCAATGGCTTATTAATTGATCGATGTTGAACGTTAAATCTCCTTTCCACGTTTTACCCTTTGAGCGCTGTAATTTTCTCCCACAAAATTTTAGTGCAAAATTTTACCAATTGTATGATTTTTCTGTAATTTTTGATAATTTTGGACCAAATCGACATCACATTTCATTGGCTACAGGTTTTTCCCAATTTTTTGCAAAAATTGGAGAAAAATTGACAGGGGTTTATTATATAAAGGGGACAAAAATAGACTTTGGCGCTCAAAGGATTAAAGTTCACGCAAGACGCCTCCAATCTAATACTGAGGAAAACACCATGAAACGTTACGTGTTGTTGTCGCATGTCGCAGTTGTGAAGTCGCAGGTCGCAGTTTGACAAACACGCAGGTCGCTGTTGTGAAGTCGCAGGTTACACGTAGGTCTAAATGCCGAAGTCGCAGGTCGCATGTTTCAAACTCGCGGGACGCAGGTCGCAGTTTTGAAGTCGCAGGTCGCAGGTCGCATGTCGTGACCGGTCTTCCATAACTGTGAATGCGTTAAAATTATAATGCCAGTCCCGTGTTCTGTTTGTGCTCAGCTATCATAGCGCCCTCTACGAGAATAGGTAATCACATGGCGTAGAAAAATTCAGACACTTATTGAAGTTCAAATGTTGGATTGTTGAATTGCCTTGCAATGCACGTATGAAGGAAGGGACCTTTTTGTTACCTCATTATTATTAATTTTGATATAATACTCTCTCAAACAATGACTATAGCTTCATAGTGCCCCTCAATTTGGTACGGCTTCGTGTGAAAATCCGAACTGTCAGCTGAGGCTGAATCAAGTTTATCTGCTAACAAACGCAATGGCGGCCTCTATGAAAACTTTCCACAAGCTGCACTTGCCATTCAGACATTTATGCCGTACATCAAATATCGCTCATAATCGACTGCTTGCAGCGTATGGACCTGCCACAACCGTTTTTGCAACTCCGGGTGTCAAGTTTTACAACAACTGCAGAAACCAAATCAGCGATAGCGAACTTTGGAAAATTTATCACGAAACAAAAAGCTGGTGTCAAGAAGGTAGGCTTTTGTTACGCAATATGTCAATATTTAAAGTCTCAAGTCTCTCAAGTCTCAATTGTGAACTGTTTTTCAGGGCACTCAGACTACTTGCGCATAATTTCAACACGAAATTTTAAGAATTGATGTTGCATTAGTAAAACTATTGCTCCAGGCGGAGATGACACGAGTATGTTTAAGACCCTGAGTTGGGGGCCCCCTCGGGCTCTACTAGCCTTGAAGCCCTGCGTGCCCGGTCCTACTAATTACTGCCCGTCGCTGCCCGTCACTGCCCGTCGACTGCCCGTCAGGAAATTAACCTTCCATGTACTGTAATCAGTCGATCTTTCAATACCAAAGACCACTTATATAATAGAAAGCTACAAATAAGAGTCTGTTTTACTCCAAACGCCCGAGTCCTGTCTCAGAATTAACGTGAATATTGGAGCGCTAAGTTCTCTACTCGACGGGCAGTGATGATAGGCAGTGTTCGGACATCGATTACGATCAGCGTTGCCACTCGTTCGCAAATCAACGTTGTTGGGGTCTGGGACGACAATTTTGTTTGGTTGTATAGTAAGTAATGTTTTTGATATGAGATATCAACTGATTACAGTCGTTGAAAGGTAAATTTCCCGACGGCAGTGACGGGCAGTGGTCGGACGTCGACGGGCAGTATGTATGGCCAATGGTGATGCATGTACGATCACACGATTAGCGTTGCTACTCGTTCGAAAATCAACATTTTTCGGATCTTGGAATATTATTTCGTTCGTTTTTACAAAGAGTAGTGGTCTTTGGTATTGAAATATCGACTGATTACAGTAATTGGAAGGCTAATTTCCTGACGGGCAGTGACGGGCAGTGACGGGCAGTAATTAGTAGGACCCCTGCGTGCCTTCCTGCGTACGATGCTGCGGTGGGAGGCCGTATAGCGCCGCCGGGAACATACAGCATCTTTCGCGGAACTAGGGCCACTCTAGCCTTGCCTTCGGCAGGCAGCGTTCTACAGTGATCAACGTGACACCAGACAATTCTACTAATGAAATGTCCATATGGCGGATCACGGTTGCGGTACTGCATGGGTACAGTAACCGTTGGCGCATTATTGGACAACATGGCCATGGGTAAACAACGGAACTATTGGCAAGGGCAAAGATTAGTGGGCACGGTAACCGTTTCACATTAATGGCACCAGGCTAGTGACCTGGTAAGTCAACAGAGCTACACTGTAAGTATGGGGATAGAGTACCAGCCGAAGGCCCATCCCCCCCCCCCCCCCCTCGAAATGTGTTTAGCTTGTAATCCAAGTATCTGTGTCCACTTATCTGGACACAGTCCCCACTCATCTTATTTGACAACTTCCTTATATAGGTATAGTTTGTAAAATTTGTCCGTTGCGCCACTCTTAGACTGAAAGATCTGTCGCTCGAGGGCGCTGTCTGCACTCCCCCTCTCACAGAGCACCCTGGAGTGACAGATCTTTCAGTCTATGCTACTCTGTAATGTGCATGATAAGGTTCTTATGGTCACTCTCTTCCACAGACTCTTGGAGGTTCAGTGTAGAGTAACTTTGTGTATACCATTTCAATGTCATACTGAAAAACAAAGAATAAACGAAATAACATCATGATTAAAAACTACTAGGTGAACAAAGTACTGGTAGGTACTCCTGATCTTGGCAAAAGCCTGATATATATATATATATATATATATATATATATATATATATATATATATATATATATATATATATATATATATATATATATATATATATATATATATATATATATATATATATATATATATATATATATATATATATGAAACTTTAATATGTTATCTTTAATAACTGCTTTGATGGTACACTTTGAAGTTCTGGAGTCCACTGATCATGTATCTTATTCAAATAATCACAAGTGTTCTCTTGAACTCTGATATTCTGGTTCCAGCACAACAGAACAACCCGTGGATTAACCCAAGGGCAGTGTTTGCTAATAATGAGATCAGCCTGGCAGACATCCACGTCTATGGATTTGACTATGACTATACCTTGGCAACATACACTGATGAGATTCATCATCTTATATACAAGCTATCAAAAGATGTCCTGATCAAATTGAAAAAGGTATATAAACAGAGAGAGAGAGAGAGAGAGAGAGAGAGAGAGAGAGAGAAATGCAGCCAACTTGTAAATTCAGTAAATTTTACAAAGTCATCACTAAACATGTTTCTTAACCCTTTCACCACCATGGTTTGTCCCAAATCCATTGTTTTCTATGGTAAAGTTGGACCTGTACACAGGGAACTGGGGGTGAAAGGGTTAAGCTGATATTCTGATTTATATATTCTCAACCACATGATTTGAAGGGGAAAGTCAAACTGTTCAAAACTGCCCTCCCACTAGACTTGGTTCAAGTCTGTGATTTGTGAATGTTTGGATGGGGTGAACATGATAACTTGTGGTCTGTTTTCATGTAAAACGCGTGAGTGGGGTGAACGCTATACAGGGGAGTTTCTCCCGGAATCACAGACTTGGCTTTCTTTGCACAATCTGCATTGCTATAAATTATTGATGAGATGATGTTTGTATTTACTGATCTAATATTCATAAGATGACATCATCGTATTTGGCATGTTGGGAGGAGTTACCTCTCGAGCACCCAAGAACTGTGCATAAAACTCACATAGCATTGTTGATAAAATGTTGAGTGTGATCAGTCCCACCAAAGTCAGCACAGCCTCTGTTCATCAGCGAAAATGCAATCAAACCAGCCTTCCACTACACAAGTCATATCAACTATCTGGTCGCTGATGTAACCTACATACTGTACTGTCTGATCAGTCCTCTTTCGTTCAACTTCTTGGCTTCTAATTTCCCAGACTATAACTTCCGACAACTTTTCTCTTGTAATCTCGCATGATTTGCAATGGTCAACCGATCAGTTTTAAAACGTGGTCAATGTGCAAACTTTATGCCACATTTGCCTAAGCGTGTAACCAGTGATCTCCCCAGGATTTTCTGATAGAGTGGCGGCTAATTTGCATAACAATCAATGTAATGTTATGGTAATGAGTTTCTATTGTTTACCAAAAATTATAGAGTGGCGGCCACCACTCTATAATAGCTCTGGGGAGAACACTGCGTGTAACGTACTCGATGTAGAAATGGACACCAGAATAACCGGGGGAGAGTTGTCAATCATTTTGTGTTTGCTTTACATCACTGTGTATACAGTCCATCTAGCCGCCGGTACTGTGCAAGAAGTTCAAGTCAGTGAATCCGGCAGAAACTAACTCACTACTGTGCAGACTCAAAGGTTACGCGTTCAATTAATCACAAGGAAAACCTGGCCTAGGCTGTCAATGTCCAAATAGGTTTGTGTGAAATAGGAGAGACACAAGAGAAACTATTACAAAAGATTTTTTTATAGAAATTCACAGACTTGTACCAAGTCTACCCTCCCACCAGCATACATGTACATGTATGTAAAAACATGCCCTGTCACTAATTATAATGCCCATGGCCCTCCAGTATCTGTGGCCTGCCTGCTCCCTACTACCAACAGCCATTCAAGCTCCCCACTGCCCTCTCCCACTCCTGACACCACTTAATCTTCCCTAAGTTCTTTCAACCACAGCATTTTCTTCCCTCTACCTATAGCTATTTTTTGGTACACACTGCCAGGAATTTTCTCTCTTTCTCCCCATCCACTCTAAAAAACCTGTATTTCTTCCCTCTGCACAGCAAAAATTGACGTTTTTCTCCTCACTCACTGGTTATTTCTACATTTGCCTGCCTGCTTAAAAGCTGCACATGAACATTTTGAACTGCTTTGTTGGCTGCACCAAGAGAGGGGGGAGGGGGCAGGAGAAGTTAGGAATACTGAACGACATTCAAACTGTTGTGAAAGACAGAGAAAGAAAAGGGGAGAAAAAAGGCTTCCATACATGCAGTGTCTCTAATGTTGACTTATTGAACATTTTCCTAACTTAGAAAATTAATCCTTTTTTTTACTTTTTTCCTGACACACCAGTACCCAGAAGACATTGCAGATCTTCCGTATCAACCAGATTTTGCGGTGAGAGGTCTTCACTTTGATGTGTCAAAGGTCAGTGATGACGATGAGATATAAGGCGGCAAATTTTACTGTCTGTATGTTGGTTAACGTTTGTGTACGCCCATGTGTAGGTTGGAGTAACAGTCACCAGCCCGAAAGCAAAAAGTTGACTACAGATTGGTTGATACGATTGAGGCATGAAATCTGAAATGATGGACCCAATGAAGATGGAGAATATCAATTTGACAAATTCTCACTAGTACAGGGAGGCTTCTCAAATACACTGTGCCAGTGACAAAAACGTGCAGTAATAATTATGCAGTTTTGAAACTACGGAAACACTTCCAGCAATCATAATACATGTACTGCCATTTTTGTTCTGAGGAATTCCTGACAGCATAAAGGCTAATTTTCATAACAATATTAATTGTTATGTTAATGAGTTTCTACTGTTTTACCAAAAACAAAGAGTAGTGGCCACTATGCTTGAATTACTCTTGGGAAAACACTGACTGCTCAGCGAGACTGCAATTGATACATTTTTCATGTCAATATTAGGTGTTAAGGTTCCAAGACAAGAAATTGACCTTTTTAAGCTAACAATTCTCTAGTGGTTGACAAGCTCAGAACCCCGGTAAATGATATATTTTCAGAAAGCCTAGATATAAGGGAACATTTTGATTACCATAGTGTCACAATTGTTTCCATAGCTATCACGTAACAGGTACTTCGCATAACCTTTCAAAAATCAGTTTCCCTATGTTTTGTTTCAATGCTTTTAGATATAAGGCTGAAATTTGCGTGAGTGCAAGCTGTCCTAAGGATCTTCCAAAGCGTGTCTCAGAATTTTTTTTAAACCTTCTAAAACAATTTTTATGCCAGAAAAACTTCCAGAGCGGTGAATTTAATCCTAGTTGATTTCTTTAAAATTGTGCTCCAAAAAAACTAAGCAAGATATAAAAAATCTGAGACACACTTTGGAAGAGCGTTGTGACAGCTTGCATTCCAGAAAGTTTGAGTCAGATATTTTGAAGAATTGAGACAAAACATAAGGAAAACCGATTTTTGAAAGGTTATGCAAATTACCTGTCACATGATAGTTATGTAAACAATGGTGACACTGTTGCAAAATGTTCCCCTATAACTAGTGCACAATTTATGGAGGTTCTGAGCTTATTAATCACCAGAGAATTGTTAGATCAAAAAGGTCAATTTCTTGTCTTGTTCTGCTCTCCAAGGCATGTGGATACACCAACTCCATAGTTTGGCAACATATCATGCGTGCATGTAAAGCTCACCATGGATGTAAAAAATTTTTTACATCCATGAGCTCACTGATATTGTTGACATTTGAACTGTAGTCCAGACTAGAGCTCCCTTGTCAACAATAACAATGCAGTTTACACATGTAGAGACTGAAATTACAAGTAAAACGCGGTGTATCTCAACATACTTTTGGGAGTAGAACAAGAAACTGTGATTGACATACACAACAAAACTAAAAAACAAAATTACAGCTACCAGCCCTTTTATAATTTGGGAATTTCAAACGAAAATACCAGTACTACTAAGCTTGTTAAAAATCAAATGCTATGGTTGATGTCCAGTATCACCTTGCAGATCAGCTCTGATTGACAGGTTTCCATATTAACCCAGTGTTGTTATATCTCTGTTTAATGTACAGGGTCTGCTGATGAAGATAGATTCATTTCACTACATACAGCTTGGCACTGTGTATAGGTGAGTTTGACTGTACCAGCAGAAATGTGATGAGATCTACTGAAAAATACATGTACTGGTATACTGTCATCTCATTGTTATGGTACATGGAATTACAATGATGATGATATTTATGATTATAAGTGAAATCTTACAATCAATTTGGAGTAAATCGTGCGGCATGGTACCTTAACAACGGATCAGTTTAAACTGTGAAAAGATGAATTTTAAATCTGGGCATAGCTTTGTGCTCATGAACAAGGCATAATACTTATGCAATAATATAACCCTCCTGGCCCATAATAGACGAAAGGAAACTTTGCACGACATAGCCAAGTAAATTGTGGAGTGCAAAGCTTGCTTGTGTCCATTATGGGCCTGGATGGGTACATTATTGCTATTATTATAGTTTTGGCGATGCCAGTGAATTTATACATGTAGAAATCATCTGAGGCCACAATGCCAAATACATGTAATCGGATACATCATACATCAAATTTTTGTACAACAGTTTAACACTTTTTAAAATTTATTTGTAATTTTTTTATTGTGGCCCAAATGGCCATAACGTTTCATTGTTGACAGTTCATTATCAAGATTATGGGGAAAATCTGAAAAAAAATTGCCAGGAAGTGAAAAAACTTGTCTGCGTTATATTTCATAAAGGCAACAAATGGCATAGCATAGGGCATAGCACATCACCAGTACTAAACATGTGACATAATTTTACCCATGATCTATTGTGTTTTCAGAGGTTTGCATCCAGTTCCAGATGATGAAGTGAAGGCTCTGTATGATGGCACACACATCCCTCTAGCCCAGATGAATTCATTTCATGGAACGGTGTGTTCTGATTAAATATCTGAAAGTGACATGTGTTAAGGTTGATTTTGTACAAAAGTGATATCTTTGTGATAATGCTGTATTACCTGTTGCTAGGTAAACGTGTAAAAGTAGAATTATTCCATGCCAACTTGTACTTCATTCCACACGTACAGGTTTTGATGGCAACTCCATTTGGGCAGTGTTCAGCTGTCTGTGTTCATTTACTGAACCAGCATGTTCATCTATTTATGTCAGGTCAAGTTTGTTAAAATCAGTAATGTACATGTATGTGTCAAGTGTAATATGTACATATAGTGTAGCAAACTGCATGTAAACCATTCGGAGATCCCCTATGATATATCCACATACACGATTATCATTGATTCATCCTGGGAAGACATCACGAACATAGTGATTTCTACTGACGTGATATGATCATGATAATCTGTTTTACAGTGGTGTGTGGTCGCTTTGATTTGGGCACCTTTTTTTTACGCTGGCTGACTACACAATTGATACAGGAAAATGTTTTATGGCGATTGTTTGTGCTTGTGTGTGTAAAGATAAGGCAAATGTGGTTGATTTTTGCACTTGAATTTTATGTTAATATTCTGTGCTCTCGCTGTCACTCGTAACGTTCGTAAATTATGAACAAAAATGAAAATTTACGAAAAGAAATTAATGCCCCCTCGGCCATTAACGAATAATTTTGTTATTTTTGAAGCCTGATTTTCGCTTAAGATTATGAATTCCGGGGAAATACTGTCATGTCTCGTCTTTCAAAAACTACTCTGCCCCTATCATCGGCGCATCGACACATGGTGATAGCTTTGGACTTTGACCTGTGATAACATGAGCATGCGCGAAAAGGTTTCAAGATCCCCGGGTCTTGTACTCAGATACTGGTGTGCCATTTATTAGTCCCCACGGACACCGTCCGGGGGGACTTATAGGTTTGGTCATGTCCGTGCGTGCGTCCGTGCGTGCGTGTGTGCGTCCGTCCGTGCGTCCGTCCGTTCACGCAGATATCTCAGAGATGCAAGGAGCGATTTCATTCAAACTTGGTACAAGGATTACTTCATATGTCATACAGATGCACGTCGATTTGTTTTGTGATACGATCCAATATGGCCGCCAGGCGGCCATTTTATTACGATATTTTCATGTACAGAGCCATAACTCAGACATGTTTCAACCGATTTTATTCAAAGTTGGTACAAGGACATTGACCAGTGTCATAGATATGCATGTCAATTTGTTTTGTGATACGATCCAATATGGCCGCCAGGCGGCCATTTTATTACAATTTTTTCATGTACAGAGCCATAACTCAGACATGTTTCAACCAATTTTATTCAAAGTTGGTACAAGGACATTGACCAATGTCATAGATATGCATGTCGATTTGTTTTGTGATACGATCCAATATGGCCGCCAGGCGGCCATTTTATTACAATTTTTTCATGTATAGAGCCAAAACTCAGGCATATCTCAACCGATTTTATTCCAAGTTGGTACAAGGACATTGACCTATGTCATACATATGTACGTCTATTTGTTTTGTGATACGATCCAATATGGCCGCTAGGCAGCCATTTTATTACGATGTTTTCGTGTACAGAGCCATAATACTCAGACATGTATCAAGCGAATTTATTCAAAGTTGGTACAAGGAGATTGACTACTGTCATACATATGCATGTCAATTTGTTATGTGATACGATCCAATATGGCTGCCGTGTGGCCAGTTTGTTACGATTTTTTCATGTACAGAGCCATAAAACTCAGGCATATCTCAACCGATTTTATTCAAAGTTGGTACAAGGACATTAACCTATGTCATACATATGTAGGTCTTTCTTGTATGTAGGTCATTCTTGGCCATTGAGCGCTATCTGTATCAAAGTATTTTTATCACAGACCTAATTAATGAAGAGGACTCTATCCTCTCTGAGGACATGTAATCAAAGTACCCATTAACAAGTGGGGACTGTGTCATCAACGATGACTTGTTACAGTAGTTTCTAGACACCACAACACTCACACGCTGTCAACTTTCCAAATGGATGGTTGAAGTTGATCGAGGGAAGCGGGCAGTTACAATGCTTTAGATGGACAGTATCCTCAGCTGGGAAAGAAAGTTAGAGATAAAAACAGCAACTGATATGAAAAAATTGGAAACAATGAAACCGCCAAGAAGAGATCAAGAACAGTCGGCCTGAAAGACAGTCAAACTACAGTCCGGACCGCGCATGGTTGAATGAGTGTTTGTCTCTGCATAGAGGCACTAAAGCGAGCCGGAAATCTTAGCCGGAATTTTAGTTGTCATAGATTTGTCATTTGACGATATGCAGATTGAATATTTCTGTGAACTTTCCAATTTTAATAGGTTTCCTTCAAAATATTTCACAAGAAACTGTCTCAGCAAATGTTTTGAATACTGATAGTTTTCTCTGATGCTCCAGAGACAATGCTGTGCACAGTTGCACGACGAAAGTTTATCCAGACAAAACAAAATGATGATCATCTGCAGCGATGACTGTCTCTGTGAAAACATTAGCAGGATCACCAGTTTCAGTTTGCGCACTTAAATTTGCAGACTGCCAAATGTTCTGATCAGTGGTTGTCTTAAAAGAATTTTAGAGCTGAACATGGCATAATGACTGCAGCTACAGAGGCAACCGCTGAGAAATAAAATAATAATAAAGATCGACTAATTGAATAACATTCATGGGGCAGTTGACCAAAATGACACACTTTATTGAGACGAGGAAGAAATTTCATGTTACAAGCATTTATGACCCATGATGTAATGTGTTATGCGATGGATCTTTTGAAAATGCGTATCAAAATATGAGTGTTAATCGTCAAAAAAAGCTAAAAAGGAATTTTTCGTTTGCCTTTGTCTCTCATGAAATCATTCATCATTTCCATCCCCTTAAAATCATTTATTGAGTACCAGAAGAACTTGTTGAAAATTGGAGGGCTCAGCATTACATAATTTGTGCTTACTAATATTTTTTGAACCGAATTCGTAAATTTAACTAACAATTTTGAAAGGCTAGCGAGAGCACAGATATTTTGTGTTACTCTATACATGCATATCATGGCTTAGAACACATCAAGTATAAATAACACTGTACCATTCACTATTTTGGATCTTGCCGCATGCCTTTCCCAAAATTCTGTTTTGACTTTTGTAGCACAATCATCCTAACAAACATCCAGTCAAAAGATTGCTCTTATTCCACTTGTGCATACATGTATATTATTTGAAGGATGCAATATGTGATCTACCACATGTCAAGACATAGTAGTCATCAAATAACATAAGTGGCTTTGACGAAGACAAATTTTCATTTTCTTCATCTCTTTCTACCGGTATAAGCAGAGTGGTAATCTAAGACAGATGATGGACATGTTTTCGATTCCCGAGATGACGTTACTGGCAAATATCATTGAGGTCAGTGGTTCCTTTTAAGTTTCTGTATTCAGTTTTGCACCAGACTTACCATAGCCATGTACATCAGCCATATCAGTTTCAATGAAGTTATTGAATCCACACAGAGAAAGTCTTTGTGGGGACAGTAGTGTAGATACTTTGAAAATTTGTCGTACCTTATACCATCATATACGTGTGCCATATGTCCCTGCATGTAATTCCTGCTAGTTTCATCTATCATTATCAGGCCCAGGCTGTCATGGAAAGAGCACTGCCACTGTGCGACTTTCTTGTTCACAAACAATGCACAATGTCTAGATACGAACATCAACATATAGCTGCAACATTTAAAGTTGATGTTGTACATTATGACAAGCATGTTTTAATTTTCATCAACCATGATCATACCTAGATACAGTGTTTACGCTGGTCGTGTAACATGTGTGTGCGTCTACAGTGTGTATGACCTTTAAGTGAAGTTCTGACGACCCTGCTCTTTAAAAGCAGCAAAGCATAATGTAAATAACTGTGAGAGACTTGACTATTAACAGATCTGCAAAAAATCATGATTTTACTTTTCTTTTCAAATTGAATTTGCTAATTCTGATTGGTCAATGTAGTATCCATGCTTACCCTTGTTCAGTTTTGTAATTGTACTTGATTTGTCATTGAAATGTAATATAGCATGGTAACTTGAACATTTTCATCTGATGCCTTACCTAAACATGTCATAGCATCTGGCAAACACTTCTGTTGTGACACATTTTACATTCTCCATCATTTAGCCTCTCTAAATGCAAACAATAAAAAAATAAGTTGTCAAATGGATTTCAGGATAAGGTTTATACGGGTATATATTATCCAGACTTTTGTTTTTAGACTGAAGATGCATTTTGGAAAAATATAAGTTTTGGTAAAAAGGATGGTATAATGCACATGTTAATTGAATTGTTGCATAGAACCAAAGCAGAATGTGTATACCCTTCTTCGGTCTTGACTCAACAGTCACAGAATGTTATGAACTCTAATCCCAAAAGATGCCATCCATAACAGTTGCTTGTTACCATAAGTCTGTGGCATCAAGTGTCAACTGAGCACACGTCTTGTCAGACAATACTTGAATAAATATAATAAATCATTTCATAGTTCACAAATTGATGTCATATGCTTCTCATTGGATCTGTAATATTATCACACACACACGTGTAAGATGCTTTTCATTGATCAATCCTAATGCATGTATGCTTCTCATCGAATCTAATTCTGATGTTGTCTCACATGCGCGTAATATACTTCTCATTGGATCTGTAATATTATCACACACAGGCATCATATGCTTGTCATCGGATCAATCCCAATGTTGTCACACATTTAATACATGTATGCTTCTCATTGAAGCTAATTCTGATGTTGTCTCACACACGTGTAATATACTTCTCATTGGATCAAATGCTGATATTGTCACACACATGTGATATGCTCTCATTGGATCAAATCCTGACATTGTCACACAAGCATTTGCGCGTCTCATAGGATCAAGTCCTGATATTGTCTCTCATTGGATCAAATCCTGATATTGTCTCACACACATGTAATATGCTTCACTTCGGATCAAATCTCTCACAAACGCAATCAACTAAAAAAATTACAACCAATAATATCCTGTCATTGTGAATCTTGCAGTACTTTACAGAGAAGAACATACCATATGACCCGGAGTATCTCTACATCGATGTTCATGTGAGTGAGAATCATTTTACCCCTTTCACCACTATGGTTTGCCCCAAAGCCATTGTTATCAATGGTGATTGTGGACCTGTTTACAGGGTAGTAGGGTGAACAAGTTAATTCTCTTTCTGACCGAGTTGAATCTGGTTGATTATTTCTGTGTGCCCATGACACCTCTGAAATCATTGAGTTTGTGTATTCAAGGTTAAAACAAAGTGAATGATGCCAATTGTAAGTTGGGGTATTTCGTGAATTGACACAAATGTTGTTTCTTCAGGTGGGTATTTGATGGGTGGTAGTTTAGGTAGAATGTGCCTCGAGGACAGATATTCAGACTTTCAAACTTTTACAATTCTTTTCTGATCAACCACTTGTCGGGGTTCATTTTAAAGCTCTCGGTGTAAGAAAACTGTTCACGTCAGTTTTTCGGAAATCCAAAATTTTAGTGTTCCCTATAGATTGTCCATTACTCCGGACAGATTCACAGAACTGTAAGTAGTGCCATTGGTGAGTGATGAAAACAAGACATTGCAAAGGTCAACGTAGACATCATTCCGTTATGACATTATCAGTTTGTAAAATCTTCTACACACGTTATTATGATGCCAATGGCCTATATTTGGGCTTTCAGTTGTGTTTTATCTGCAGAATGAATATAATATAGGAAGAGAGATGGCAGCCATTTGAATATCAAATATCAGAAAATCTTGGGTAATTTGTTTCTCTGGTACCAAAATTTGCACTGTGACCCCCTACTTTATTTCTTGGTTTTGAAAGAGAGTGCTTGAAATATTCTTTGAGGAAAGTTTTAGCAAACATTTAAGTCTTTCACTTTCGAGGCGTATACTACCTCAAATCATATGGACTTTGAAAAGGGGAGGGAGATAGAGTGTACAACAAAGCTGGCCAACAGCTGAACAGGTGTTGGCAGAACAAGTCCAAATATGGTCTGACTGAATTATATATGATTGGTGAATTCACTGCAGTCTCTCTTTGATAGGCAACATGCCAAAAGAAGAAGAAAAAATTGAGTGAAAAATGTTATTCCAAGGATAAAGTATACAGTCAGAGGATGATATAAAAAAAGTTTTGTCAGATTTACAGTAGAAGACACCTGTAGAAATGTAAAATTATGGAAAAATTAGTATTATGAAAAGACGAAGACTGAGTGATTGAAAGTCACTGAAGACAAATAGATGAAGTCATAGTAATAATATTACTGTTGCTTTGATGACTCTATTGAACATGATTTCACCCACTTGACCCTAAAGTTTGTTGATACAGAAATCTTTGTGAAATCGGTAAACTGAAAACATTCAAAAGGCATATATGAACTGCAGTATTTTAGTTCTTCAGTCAAGATGAGTCTGTTGTGAATTTGGCTGCACAGAAAACTACATATCAGTGAGAATACCAGAAAAGGCAGCTTTGCAAGGAAATAAATCAGAGAATATTTTCTATGTCTTCTTTCTTGCCAGGATGCTGTGAAGATTGTCCATTACTCCGGACAGATGCACAGAACTGTGGGCAGTGCCATTGGTGAGTGATGAAAACAGGACAATGCAAAGCTGAACATAAAACATCATTCTGTTATGATATTATCTGTTCATAGAGTCTTTTTCACATGTTGTTATTATGCCTATGGTCTATATTTGTCCTTGCAGCTGTGTGTTGAGTTTGCAAAATCAATTAAATATTAGAAGAGCAGTTTTCATTTTGATGGCCAAGTGAAGTTTCAGTTCCAAAATATGATGATTCCTCACTGATTACTCTAGAAATGGGAGCTAGGGATTACGGATTAGTTCATAACCTGAGTGTACTGTATATGTAAAGGTGTGTGCCGTGCTACTCTAGAATATTATCAATTAGCGTGGCTGTACATCTTTGGAGGGCGAACGCTCAAAAACATAAGATTCTAAAGGTAGTGCCTTGAAACGATCCTTTTTCCTCAATTTTGCATGATCTGCCTGCAGATTCAATTTTCAGGGTCATATTTATTGACCATTAGCATAAAAATTAGATGTAAAAAACACAATATAAATAGTGAAAAGAAAATGCCAATTTAAGAGATAAAGACTGTAAAAGACTGAGTGGCAGAGATAGACCATCCACACAGCTTGAAACCACGAGATCAGACCAATGGAGTTTGCACCCAGTGTAGTAGAGTGAGTGTCACAACTAGCTACTGTATGTTTTTGCTTTTTTCCTTTTCATATCGTCTGCAGGCAAATATCTAGAGAGTGGACAAAAAGTATCTGAATTGCTGCGGAGACTGAAAGAGATTGGCAAGGAGGTGTTCCTCATCACCAACAGTGCATATGACTTTGTGTGAGTATTGGAACAAGAATTGAAAAAAATTACAAGTCCCAGGGCAAATGGGTCATACACACACTGCCTTCTCAGGTCTTGGGGTTTTGCAATGTAATTCACAGCCTACAAAATGTACCCTTTGAAGTTGTCTGGCTAAGGGAAAGTTTGGCAAATAAAAGGGTTAAAAAAGTAGACAATGAGATTTGAATTGTTCTATATTTTGTTGAAACTGTCTGCCAACCGGTGAAATTTTCAATGTACTATCAAGCTCACACAACCAAGAACACTTAAACCTGTATTGATAATCAGTAGATCTTTGATTATAAGGTAGAACATGCATATGGAACAATTTTTTGGATGCTGAAATTTCAAAAATACTTTCGTGATCTTCTGCGGCTGTGGACGAATTTTGAAGCCTGTAGAGTTAACAAAGTTTTCACAATCTTCATTTAGAGGCCGTCGATCATAAAAGCTGACACACGAAAAACGTAATTCTTTCGTTTAGGGGGGGGTAAAAGCTCATTTCGTTTTGTGTGCGTCAAAATCGCATAAGGATTTTCTATTGTTTTCGAAGTGCGACTTCGCAGCGAGAACGCAATGTTACCTTTGCGTTCATCGAGAACTGATTGACTACAAAATACGGAGACAGAAAAGACAATGAAAAGACATGAATGTGAAATAGATACTTGTATGCTTTTTTAATGTGAAATATGTACGCGAGACATTTTCCTACGTGCGAAATACATTAAAATGTGCTGTCTTAAAAAGTGAAACGTGATAAAGTGGACATTTATTAATTGATGTGCCCTTCCGGTATATTTTCATGGGCGTGCAGATCGGAGATCATGCGTGTGGGTTTGTCAGAAACGGCATCATAATACAAAATTGATTTCGCATAAGAACTTTCGTTTTGAGGGGGGAGGGAGGGGGTTTCAAGTAAAACGAAGGAATTACGTTTCTTGTGCGTCAGCTTTTATTATCGACGGCCCCTTATGAAAATCAAAACTTTTTGATTTATTCACAATGCAGTTAACACTGAGTATTTTGAATTGTGAATATTTGGAAATTTTAGGCGAAAGGTTTTGCCAGGTGAACCCAGATTTTTATTCTTAATGATAAATGAGTTGTTTAAAGTGTCTGTTTGCAAAGTTTGAACAAAAGTTTAAAACGTTTAGTTTTGAGGAGGGATACTGCATGATATTTCATCACCAGCTTTTTCAAATACTTTGTAAGATCGATGTACGTCATATAATCTCTCCAAATTTGCATGCAGCAAATTTTGTTTGTATATGCTATGCCAAATGGTTTCAGCCCTCTCACAAAATTAACTTGTCTTTATATGTGAATCTGTGTTACTGAAATTCTACTCTACAGTGAACATTGTGTCTGTGTGATACTTTCGTCAAATATATGTGCATAAGTTTTAAATTGTAAGAAATAATTTTGATGTGTTTATAGTCTGTAGTATTAGCAGAACAGATTTAACTGGACCACTTCCAATCTCATTGTTGAATGATAATGAAGTTTTTATTCGCATCTGATCATTTTCAGAGCAAAAGGTATGAACTACATCGTAGGTCCTGACTGGATAGATTTATTTGATGTTATTGTGACAAATGCGAGAAAACCCCACTTTTTTAGCGACACCCAAAGGTAAGACGTCCTCCACCCTTTCATCACTATGGTTTGGCCAAAACCCATTGTTATCAATGGTGAATATAAACCTGTTTACAGGGAATTGGGGGTGCACAGGTTATGGCAAAATGTGCCTTTGGGAAAGTGTTTTCAGACTCAAATGTTTACAATACTTTTCTGGTCTATTGCTTGTGCAGAGTTTTGTGAAATCTGTTGAGTAGATGAAGCTTTCACCTCATATTTTGTAAAAATTGCAAACTTTATTTTCCCCATAGAATTGTCATAGATATAGCAGTCATATTGGATTTTAAATATCAGTTAATTTGATCTACAACCAAAATTTTCATTGCGACTCCTCATTTTTTTTCATGAATATGACAGAGTATGGTTTTAAAGTTTCCTTGAGGAAAGCGCAAACAAAAGTTTAGCATTTTCAGTTTAAAGGTGTATACTACCTTATTATCGACAGTAAGCTTACCTTATTCACCAGGGCCACCCATTTCTTTTTCTAATCTCCTATTACCATTTCAAAACATCCACTGTGCTCAACATTTAAAAAAAAATATGTGAATGTACATATGTTATTATATGTACATTCATATGTTATTATTACAAATGTAACCAGATATGAACTGTAAATGCTCACGTGTTTCATTATATATTGCAGTTATGTGTAAATTTGAACCTTTGCCACATGTTTGCAACTTCATTGAAAGAATTAAGATCAGCATAATGAACAATATTCACCACAGATTAACTCTATAGGTCATTAAGTATTCAAATATGCAATTAGCTGAAATAAAAATAATTAATTTCTTTGACTGCTGTCATTGTATCACCACTTTACATAGCAAGTGTAATTGCCTTTGGTCAATTCCTTCAAACTATATTGTATTCCAAACTTTGAAAGCTCATTAGATATGCAGACTATAAATTAGCTGACATGAAAACTTAAGTGCCAAATAACTTCCAATATTGGTATATTCTTGTATAATCATCAATGTACATAGCATGTTATGCCAACTTTGATCAAATAAATCCAAGTATATATCCCTAATTAGGAAAGTTCATTAAATACACAAATTAGGAATTGGCTGAAGCAAAAATGCTTAATGCCTTTCAATAATGTTAGCCTACATAATAGTATCTTTAATGTACATAGCAAGTTTCATCAATTTTGGTCATGTAAATTCAAATATATATCCCCAATTTCAAAAATTCATTAAATATGCAAATTAGGAGCTGGATGAAGTAAAAATGCTTAATGACTTTCAATAATGTCGTATCCTAGTATCTTTAATGTACATAGCAAGTTTCGTCAACTTTGGTCCAGTCAATACAGATAAATATCCCTGATTATGAAAGTTCATTAAATATGCAAATAAGGAATTGGCTAAAGTTCAAATGCTTAATGACTTTCAATAATGTTCTATCACAGTATCTTTAATGTACATAGCCAGTTTCATCAACTTTGGTCTCGTCAATTCAGATCAATACCCCTAATTAGGAAAGTTCATAAAATATGCAAATTAGGAATTGGCAGATGTAAAAATGCTTAATGACATTTAATAATGTTCTATCATAGTATCTTTAATGTACATAGCAAGTTTCATCAATTTTGGTCTTGTAACTTCAAATATATGTCCTTAATTTCAAAAGGTCATTAAATATGCAAATTAGGATTTGGATGAAGTAAAAATGCTTAATGACTTTCAATAATGTTAAATCATAGTATCTTCAATATGCATACCAAGTTTCGTCAATTTTGATCGAGTAAATTCAGATATATACTCCTAATTAGGAAATTTCATTAAACATGCAAATTAGTAATTATCTTTCACGTCACCCCTTAATATCTTTCAAAGCTGATATACCTTGGTGTGATCAACATTTGTAGCGAATCTCATCAAATTATGTGCAGTCGTTGTCAATATATATCAGTTTTTTCTAAAATCATTAATTATGCAAATGAGCAAAAAGTAAGCAAGCCACACCCACCAAAAACTAATCAGTTCTTGCCATTTGCAAACTGAATCTATGTACCAGATTCGATTTTGATCTAATGAGCCGTTTTTGAGATATTGAGTACACAGACAGACAGACAGACACACAGACACACAGACAGACAGACATCGCTGCGACATATGCTCACGTGTGTCAACACGTGAGCGTACATAATGTTAATGTTAAAATGGAATGAGTAATTCTGTTGGTCTTAGGTGCAGGATCCAAATATTTTTTACTGCATTTGGCCCCGTTGTAATGTGTTCTACGGAAAAGTTGGATTGCTAAAAACTATTGGGGAAGTACTCCAAATTACTACTTCCCATAACCACCAATAGAGGGTGCTCTTCACTCCAGGCTCTTGGCTGTGGTCAATATGATCAGGTTTGGCCAATAAAGCAATGTTTCATTTTGGCCTATAGTACGTGAATTCTAAATCAGAAAGGTAAAGGTGATTTTGGGTAAAAAATGTAATTTTTCTGCGCAATTAAATTTTCAGGAATAAAGTATATTGAAAGATTCCTTTTGGATTTTGAAGGCCAAAGTTAGATGAATTTCTCACCTAACAGTGAAATTTTATGGCTGTCCTATGAGATATACAAGACTCTATATCCTTGAAAATCTTCTGACAGTTGTTATTTTGTGTCTTCTGTTCTATCTACAACAGACCTTTCCGTCATTTCAATAAGAATACCAAAAGTTCCCAGTGGCAGAGAGTTTTTCAGTTTCGAAAAGGAGACATTTACCTTGAGGTAGGTACACTTAGGCACTATAGTCTTCGAATTTTGCCGCAATTACCATGGAAAGAGAAAATCTGACCAATCACAGATTTTAAGCGGGTGGCTGCTTTTTAAAAACAGCGCCCTCACATGGGCATTTTGAATACCAAGGAACGCCCCCCTGACCATATATGAGCATATTTAGATTACAGGTGACTGTATACTTTTAACATCGATGGTGAATTGATAACCCGGCACAACATTGCAAAATTTACTCTATTTTAGAGAAACTTCCTTCAGTATGACTGTGACTTCAAATTCACCTCTCAGCTCATATTTTTATACATTTAGAAAAGTTTAATCAAAACTAAGTGCATGTCAATGACTGAATCTTGAAACACATCACTCAAAAAAAGTGGAAACCCGCATTTTATCTGACACTTTGAGAATGCAGCACTCATCTAATTGATGTTGGTGTATAAAATTGAATTTTCTGTGTTTAATCACCTATACAATGAAATTTCATCATACACACATTTTTGTCTTTGTTATTTGAGATAAATTAGGATCTAAATAAATGATATATACATTTGATTCATGTTCTTGTTATAATTCACGTTCAAGCCGTAACTGGAAGCAACTATTCAACGTGCACATACTTTACACAATACAGTCAGTCATGTGAAATCAGCAAAAATATTTTACTGTGTTCATACATGCTATTGATAACAATAATAGTGTTCTGTTGTGTTTATTTACACATGCAAGTTACGTGTGAATCCATGATTGCATTTGACACAAATTTAAAGTCCGAGGTCATCTTTTTGTCAAATTGATTTTGGAATCATGTAAATATCAATAAATTCTTTGCAAAGTAACATCATTTTGAGTGAACTCTTTGTTCCTTGTCATTATGAAGGGCCTGTAGCTGCACTTTAGTCATTTTTTTTCACAATTTTTTGTTTTGTATGTCAACAGCAAGTTCCTGTACTAACCAAAGCATGTTGAAGCATGCGCTTTTCAGCGTGCCAACACAGCGACTTATTGTTTACATGTGAATTCTTGCCAGGATCAGGGTTCACTCGTCAACAATAACAATGCAGTTTACACATGTACAGAGAGAGTTGACAAGCTGAATACTGTGTATCTCAACATGCTTTGGGGAGTAGAACAAGAAACTGTAGTTGACATACAAAACAAAAATGGGGTGAAGTCACCAACAGTTACAGCTCCTGACCCTGTAATCATTAGCATACGGCCTCATATTTATAACAAACAAATTCTACCATAATGTTGTTTCATAGTTGTATTGTGATGCAAGTGTGACATTTGTGAAATATCAATGCTGTTTATAATTCCAAGATTATCCAAGTGCAATGTGTGATGGCGGGTCTTGAATGCTGCCGGTATTTTTATTTAGAACACAAACTTGAATCAGACACACATTGTACAAGTGTCAAGTCTTCTTGACTGTGACTCTGGCTGATATATCCTGGACAAGCGATATGTGCATTATGAGTAGCGAAAAAAGGACAAGACTTGAACTACCGGCCCATTTGCTTGTTTGTTGGCCGTTGTTAGCTAGACACTGAATTATGGATACCATTGAGAAGGGAGAACTATCGAACTCATCTGACAAAAAGCAATGTTTGTGATATTCCTGTGCTGGTTAGTCCTGGTGATGCATACAATATATCGAAAATAGGCGTTTTTGGAAACAATAAAATGCAGTCGGGGCAAAGCGGATATTATTTGATAGTTCCTCTTTGAAGAGATATTCATCAATGTGTTGATCAGAGGGCTATGTGTACCTTGAAACTGTTTATAGTCTTAAGATGTCTGTTGAATAATAACTTGCGGTGTTGTTATCATACAATTTATTAATCTTAGGTACCCCCCCACCACCAAAGCATTGGCAGATAGAGATAATGGTTCATATTTTGTTATTTGTTATTCGTAGGGAAATTTAGAGCAACTTCATCAGATGACAGGTTGGGTGGGTTCATCTGTCCTGTATTTCGGAGACCATGTGTACAGTGACCTTGCCGACCCCTGCCTCAGACATGGCTGGAGGACCGGTGCCGTGATACCAGAACTAGAGGTATACTATCATACAGTCACTAGTGTTTTTGTAGACATTATGTAATGTCTACAATATTATTCCAGCATGATACCAGGTACCAGTCTTTCAAGGTAACCCCTCGTTTTAATCTAGGTCAGAGGCCTAGAAATGCAAATTTAATTATGCCTGTGTTTGTGCTCTCTAATCAACCAGTCTTTTTCATCAATGTTCCACAGCTAGACTTCACAGAGTATCGAAGGATTGCCTTTGTTTGATTGAATAAATCCATGGTATCAGGGCTCGAAATTAGCGGTAGTCCCGCGTCCACAGACTACCAACTTTTCCCTGGGGCTACCAAAACCCGTGAAATGGTAGCCCGCAGGGACTACCAAAGCCTCAGACATGAAATTACTTAGTGGGCGACATGATACTGATCGCTGTGAGATGAGCGACGCTCATACAGTCAACCTAGTTGGACACAGAAAGGCCAAACTATGACTTTGTTAGGCAAATGAAAAGGCAACAGTGCAGTCGACTTTGTTGCGACAAACTTTCAACAAAATATCATTATCTGAACTGATGCACTTGGATGACGGGCTCGGGAAATGCAAAGAAAAAGCTGTCGGGCCATCCACAAATTACGCTTTCCGAAGTGTACGAGATCATCCCATGATAGTGTACTATGGTGGAGAAATATAGCTGAAATTGCCACGAAAGTACATGTATTAGGAACATGACTGTACCAAGTTGTCATCCTGAAATTCATAGCCAATTTTATTTTTAGCCATGTTATGTTTACACGTGCTGAGTGAAAATTCGTTGTCATGGCCAACATCAAAATTTGCGTATAGGCTCTGCGTATGTGTGAATAGATCGTCAAATTTTGAGGCGTCAAAGTTGTCCACTACACATGCTATACCGTTCTCCTAGGGCTATGATCTGTGGGTATTGATGTCAAATGACTAGAAAATTCACTTCCTGGATAGAATCACGCAAAATAAATCTTTCATTGTCTAGATATAAATAAAATATCCTTTACAAAAAAAATCTTCATTCATGCATGGGCTACCAGACCTTGTCACTGGGCTACCAACTTCAGAAAATGGTAGCCCAATGGGACTACCTGTGAAAAATGTTAATTTCGAGCCCTGTGGTATTGAGACAAGCATCATGTCCGAAGCTATTTATCAACAAAGTTGACTTTAATACTTTTAGATATATTCTATTTCAGCTCCATGGCAGTTAGATAAAAGTGAAATGACAATTATTGTAACGTTGCAAAATTTTTGCATGAGTTGTATCTTTTATCATGGGCCTGCCGTGTCTTGAAACGTGACATTAAACAATAACTAATACTGGTACCATTTACAGACTTCTTGTCTTTTTGCAAGAATGAGGTTGTTATTAGTTGAGTGTCATCATTGCTCAGACCTTTTGGTCTAAGCTGATGCTAGGTCAGAGGTCATCTCTTATAGGATTTCGTCATAGTTGACCTTTATACCTGAAATTGAAAAAAAAAAACCATAATACAATAAATTCATCGCGGTAGAGGTTCTGAAAATGAATACATTACTACAAAAATTCCAATGCATCAAGTTATTGAATTCACTGAACAACCAATTCAACCAATTCAAATATGACTTGTCTGTTTTCATATTTTTATCTGTCGTTCTGTATATACTACAGTAATAATTCTTTGCTGTTTTTTTATCTCTGCAGTATGAAATCAACACCATGAACTCGACATCATTCAAGGAATCAGTGACCTGGCTGGTAGCACTACAGAATCTCATAGAAAACATGCAGGTACCAAGATTTCCCATGCAAATAGTTTGTGATGCTGTCTCAGCCCTGAGGGGTAGAATGTTCCTTTGGGGACAGTTTTTGGACTCTCAAATATTCTAAAATACTTTCCTGTTTTTGTTGACTCTTTTTGAAAGTTATATTAAACTTTTATGAAAATCTAAGAAATTTTAAATCTCCATAGAGTTAACATTTTAATGTCCTATGTTTCCTCAGAACCAAAGTTTTTTTGTCTTGGTTTATTTTAGTGGTGATGGTTTAAATTTTCCTTGAGGAATTTTTAGCAAAAGTTGAAATCTTTCAGTTTCCAGAAATTGCTACCTTAACCATCCATTTGGTTAAAGCTGTTGTTTTCTAAGCCATAGCTAGACACCTAAAACAAGAATTAGGGATGACTGGGTTACTTGACACATACTACTTGCATTTCAGATGTGGAGGTTGACAGATACTCATGTTATATATAGATTTCATGGTTATCGAAATAGACATGGTTTTGTTTCACGTATCTTTTCTTAATTATTTCCATAATCAGATCCACGATACTCCGGAGTGTCAGGCTGTTATCCAGGAATGGTTGAAAGAACGGAATCAGCTCAGGTAATCATGTCTTTCCAATATTTTGTCGATACAGACTGAAATACACAAAGACAGATGTAAGCAGCTCTCACTGGCAGGCAGACAGGAAGGTGGAAAAAAGTAATAGCCATCCCTGTTAATCATGCTGTGTGCCAATATCACATGTACTTCGTGGCTTGTATGATAGAGTCTTCTTCAGTGAAAGGAAATGTTTTGAAACTATTGGCATCAGTGTTGGGACTATGGACAGATGTTTCTGGCCATTATTCAAAGACGAGAGAAATCTTAAAGATTTTTGTGAACAAGACTCATGAGGGCTCACTTCAACCAGACAGGAAAGCAGTTGAACAGAAACATACTGGTAGATAGACAAACATGTGCAAGTAAATAGTTTAATAAGTAGGCAGGTGTACTTTGGGTAATATGCAAATGAAGTCTGTATGAACCTTCCCACTGCCACCATCTAATACAACTCTATGGCTTGTATGACAAAGATGGACTTAAAGAGAGGGCAAAGAACGTAAAGGGTTAAAAATCTGTTACATGTGCAAGTGAGTGGTCTGGCCAAAATAGTTTTATAGACAAGGCTCCTTAATTGAAGATCTTGACCCAAAACTAATACGTAAATCAGTTTTGAAAGCAATTGTATCCTCCGAGCTTTAAACACAAACTCCATTGTATAAAATGCTTTATATTCTAGTCATGTATGCCAACACAAAATATTGTGTTTATACACTGATGAAGCCGTCAATAAATAATAGATTTTCCATTTGCTTTTTTTCCCAGGATTGCAACAAAGGAAGTATTCAATCCCAGATTCGGCAGTCTTTTCCGGACCTACCACAATCCAACCTATTTCTCCAGAAGGCTTTCACGCTTTGCTGACTTCTACACCTCGGATATTGTCAACTTCCTGGACTACCCCCCTAATTTCACCTTCTACCCACGGAGGTCAGCCCTTCCGCATGAAAACTACCACAGCGCCGGCTCTCTGATAAACTCTAGCCACAACCACGTAATCAGTCAAAACCAGTAGGTACGTCTTCCACCACAGTTTCCCATGTTGTTTTTCAACACAATTGGAACTATTTTTGGATAGTTACGTGAAGTGACTCTGTTAAAGGGCCAGAAGCCATAACTTTCAATGATTTTTCCACATTTTTGTTTTTTAGATGTCAACTACAGTTTCTTGCTCTACTCCCCGTGCATGTTGATATACTCAGTATTCAGCTTGTCAACTTCTTGTCAAAGCCTGTACATGTCAGACTATTGCTATTGTTGACAAGTTAAATCTTGTGTAGACAAGAATTCAAGTGTAAACAATAACTGTATTTTTCACGTATAGATGCTGAGCTGACAAGCTAGATGGTAGGTGTTTCAACATGCTTTCGAGAGTAGGACAAGAACTTGCAATTGATATGAAAAGAACAAAAATATTGAAAAATATATTCAATAGTAGAATACAACTGGCTGTAGACACTTGTCAGGAATAGAGTGCTAGTTGTTGCAGTAAAAACGATAATTGACGCTCAATCACAATTTTCATTCAAAAAGATTTTTGGAAAATAAAGAACAAGGCAAGCGTAAATGTGTTCATTTTGTGAACTTTTTCGCTACCACGCATATGTCCAAAACTGATTTGACCTTCAATCAAATGCTTTGAAAATCTACAATAGTATAATGAGGTATGTCATTGATGTGCTTATAACATGTACCAGGGAAAAAGAAACCATTTCAAGGAGAGAGAGACAAAGTCATTTACGTAGATTGATGACGCAATATTGCAGCTTTGTTGAAATATGTTGTTATGCGTAAATAAAAGACATTAGTAGCTATTCTGAAACAGTAGCTGTTGATCAACTCTGCAAAAGTTTAAAAATTGTCTGGAAAGAGGTTAGACGAAGTCAAAACAAGACCACTAGATCTCTACAAACAATGTTTGCAAATGATGCATTCTGGAAAGTTAGCGGGATGTGTGGATGTGTGTGGTGCTGTTTTGACTACGCATGACCTCCGTCCAGAAAATATTCACAAACTTTCACAGAGTTGATTTCTTCGTCATTGACTGATATTGCTAACTAGACGATAATTACTCTAGACAGTATTGGCAACTCCTCAATTTAGAAAGTATGGCTCGTTCCCATAGTGCCAACGGTTCAACCCAAACCACTGTTTTTTAGAGAGCGGATCATCTCTTGTGCATCCCAGAAAGATGGACTTATTGGCCTCTAAAATATAGCACATGGGTTTTCATTAACATTTCAGATGCTTGTAAATCAAACAGATCTGCAACGGAGATTCTGTGCCGCCATGTAGAGACCATACATGCATGGAGCAATTGGACCAATTTGTGTTGTCAAAGAAGAAAATGATAGGTTTGTAAATTGTTGAAATGAAAGGGTTATGTTCATCGCGTTGGATACGTGTCCTGCTATGCTGTTATGTAAATCACTACAGTGTGATTCACAATGTTTGAAAAAACTGAAGTGGAATGTTTCTTTTAAAGTTGGACAATTAAGTCTGTTTTACAGTTTCGCAGAACTTTAAGGGCATCAGTTTTAGAAATATTTACATTGTATTAACTTTTACAACATTTTTTGATTTTTCAAAAAAGTTTTGTTTAAATATTTTGAAAGCATACCAGTAAAACTACAAGACACAACAGCTATGCTTTACACAGCAGTAATATTCAGTCTACCTCCTAACATTTAGAGTTTCTTGATATTTTTTGAAATTTGTCTTGAATTTCTTGCAGTTTCCTGGAGTCGGTTCTAATATATATATATATATATATATATATATATATATATATATATATATATATATATATATATATATATATATATATATATATATATATATATATATATATATATATATATATATATATATATATATATATATATATATATATATATATATATACACACTTCAGAGGGTGCACTTGTCAAAACGATGTAGATTCTTAGACCAAGGTAATTGACTCAGTGATGCATCATATTAGCTTAGAGGGCGCACTGGTCAAAATGATGTAGATTTTTAGACCAAGGTAATTTGCAGAGCATGTGGTATGTTATACATTTTGTGCAGTCATGGATTCATGTGAGTAGGGCCTTGACTGTAGAGAAAGCCTACATATCATAACTCAGTGTGAGTTATATAAAGCATTTCTAAAAGCTGTCGTCAACTTTGTAATTTGGAAAGACTGAAAGAGAAAAATCATCGCCTGTTTCACAGTATTTTGACTTATTCGTTTCTGCATTACCTTATTCCATAGTTCAATACAGGTTTACTGGTTACAGTGATATCTCCGATAGTTGACCATTCTCACGACCCCATGACCTGGTAACAATGCACCTGATTGTTTGAATACCATGTGACAGCAAGTCATACGCACCAAATTCTGTCCTAAAACACCATTGTAAGTTATTTTCAAGCAATAATTTGCACTTTTCTCACAGTAAAATTATGAATGTGTAATGTATGGCCCATGAAATTATTCTACTTTTAACTCCATTGCTGAGACCAAGCTAACAACAGAGAAGATGAGTCAATTGTGTTGACATATCATTGTTTAACCTGTACCAGGATGTATATTTTTCACATCCGCCACATGAAGTCTAATGTCATATCAACAACAGCATTCTGATAAACCTACATCAAAAATTCAGGAAATTTTGTCAGTCTCAAAAAGACGTAATGTATATTTTACAACGTTTTATTTTTAGTTTCTTTTCAAACTGCCATCAGGCCAGTGTTTTTAAGTAAGTGCGGGGCATTTTTACATGGTATGATTTTTCGCTTTTTATAGACACCCAAAGTAAAACAAAACGGGTACTTATAAGTTCAGATGTTACTTATTTTTTACATCCCTACATGTACAGCATGTAATCTGTATGGCCCATCATAGTATGTGTGCCATTCTTTTAGATATGTAGGTATATTGACTGTTTAACCTAATAACTCCATTTCCACTAACGTTGAGATCAACAAAAAAGCAATAGGGTCGTACAGAACCCAATATATGTAATGTTAAGGGTATGCTGTGCAAAATAATGAGCATGGAAAATTTTTTGAAAATTATAACATATGAACCTCCAGCAATGTTGGTGGTATACTTTATCATTAACCTGGTCACCCCTCAATTCCCGGTAATCAGGTCCAAACTCACCATTGATAACAATGGGTTTGGGGCAAACCATGGTGGCTAAGGGGTGAAAAAAAAACAGCAGTTGTTCAGAGACAGGATGTGCAAAGATGTCCAGGACAGCATGCTCTTCAGTTTTCATTTTGCAAATATCCATGAAATACAACCATCAAACTGAAATATTTCTCCAGACTTGTAAGCAATTTCTGTTTATTCAAAACAGAAATGAAATGCAGTTTCATTCGAACAGTTTATCACATCATACTTAAAGGGATGTCATAGCACCCGCCTCAAAGTTGATAGAAAGACTTTAACTTTTTGCTCAAACTTTCCTCAACAAATCTTTAAACCACTGTCTTTTGAAATCAAGAATAAAAATTAAGAGTCACAATTTTGTACTTCAAAGACAAATTACCCAATAGTTACTGACATGTTGAATTCAAAATGGTTATCATCCCTGTGTTAACTCGATTGGGAAAATATAATTGTTGATTTTCAGAAAAATAAGCCTGTGAAAACTTTCGTTACTTCATGAGCTTCAAAATAAGCCTCTCAAAGTTGTAGATCAGAACAGAATTGTACAAGTTGTGCTTGAGGCGTGTTCTATCGCAATAATGAAAACCATAGTTGACTTCCCCGGTGCATGTACTGGGTTTTTTCCAATCTCACAGTGCACCAGAAGAGGATCCTTATGACATTACGTAGGAAATTATTACACTTAGTTAATAAGTCAGCTATATATAGATAATTAAAAGCTGACATAGACCATTCACAGGGCATTGTGGTATACAGTGCATGTATCAGAGTCAAACTACATGTACACTTACTTCTTCAAATTGTAATACATGTATGTGGCATTATATTGTAGATCCTATAAATTTCAAAGATGTATGCCTATATGAAGTGTATATGTTAGCACATTTACATCTGTAGTAACTGTTATGTATTTGACTTGTCAGTTTGCACATGTGGAAGTATGCAAGAAAAAATATTTCCGCACAGAGCTTGGTCAATCAAGCCTTTTCAACGACAGTATGGCAGTCTGACTGCCGCAATGAAATGAGGTGTTCAATACATACACCTCAACTGTATGTTGTGTTTGTCCTGATTTGTCCTCAGCATCGTACATTTTAAGTGACAATATTTCATGTTAAATTTCATCTCTCTCATGATTTCAGGACCGGCATTTCACATGTATTTGCAAATCACCAACATCACAGCTTTGAAAAGTGTTTATATATCTGTTACTTAAGTTTCATGCATCCTGCAATCATCAGACAGATGAAGTGAAAGTAATTACTTTCACTTCATCTGTCTGATGATTGCAGGATGCATTACTTTGTACTTGAAGTAATTTTGTGTTATTATTTATAACACTCTGCTTTAGCATCGAGCACTGTAATTTCCAATGAGGACATCTGTATACTTCGATATATATATATATATATATATATATATATATATATATATATATATATATATATATATATATATATATATATATATTACTCTGAAATGCTTTATGAATTGCAATCTGTGTCAATCCAAGTAAACACATAAAGCTGTATTATTGAAAAGCTACCAAGCTGCTATAAAGTAATGTGATTTATTGTGATTTTATGTGTTTATACAGTTGTACATTAGGCAATAATAGAAAAAAAACTAAGAAGATTTGATCAATGTGGCCCAGGGCAGTACATATATATTTATCAAAGTTCATCAGCGTTGCCGTTTTATTCATCATGTAAGCACTGAATAGCCTTTAAGCCTTAGACAATGCCAGGCTCATTTGCATTGAAACACAATCTTGGGGACACATTCCGACAAACCGCACCTGTGACATTTGATGCCTGGACAATTGACCCTGTACTCTAAAGGTTTCCAGTGTTTCTTAGTGTTTGTGGTGCACATTCGGACCCAGAGGGGTTATCTGTGTGAAGATTTCATGCAAACACAATGCTCAAGAGTACGTTGGCTGATAAACCGTCTAGTCTCTAAACTTTGGAATTTTCCATTGTCTATGAAAGGTTCATTGAACCTGCTTGTAGAAAAATTGGATGACTCAACAGATTTCTGAACCAGGGAAAACCCTGCCAAAAATGATATGACTTTCTGAGTTGTTAGTCCTGTATGAATATTTTTGATTGGATGTCATAGTAATTATTAGACTCTTTCAAAATATTATATTTTGATTGATGAACTGGTAATTAAAGACATACTGTCACCTGTTCCAATTGCACCACAGTTACCATGGAAAGAGAAAATCTAACCAATCACAGATTTTAAGCGGACGGCCACTTTTTAAAAACAGCGCCCTCACATGGGCATTTTGAATAAAAAGGAACGCCCCTTTGACCATGTATGGGCATATTTAGATCACAGGTGACTGTATACCTTTAACCAAAAAATCGAAAATATGTGAACATATGCAGACAAGATATGATTAATACTGAGCAAACTTTAATAATTTCATCAGTTTGGTAGAAAAATATCTTCCCAGGTAATTAAAGCCATTGAAAAGATTTTGTTGATTGGCAAAGTTAATGGATGCAAATTGCCATTGTCTCTTCGTAATAATCCATGAATAAATCACTCTAGTCACATGTCTTCGTGAGTTTATCAGCATACTTGTCATCAAATTTCCATCATCAACAAAATCATTTTTAAACCCTCAATGATCAAATTATCACCAAAATTGGTAATGGCATGTGCACCGTAATGTTGTTCACTCACGTTTTTAACACAGTGTTGAAAAATGATACCCATTATTATGTGTTTTTGCAAAGGAACATAGTTTTGCCATTAAACATGCAGTGTTTTCACCATATAAAAACTACTAGACAATACTCACAAGGTGTTTGAATTTATCTATCAGTATTTTATTGACTTCCATATATATTATGCAATTCAGCTGGGGGTTTTTTGCAGGTGACTGTCTTGTTTCACAGCACATCTCAATTTTTGTGGTAAAAAATAGCCAACATTCGTTAATATTGTATGAAATTAATTTATCACTGACACTGTAATATACAAGTGCCACTTATTGTCTTAAAGGCCCAGTAGCTGTACCTTTAGATGACTTTTTTCCCACAATTTTGTTTTGCATGATAATCTCAAGTTCTTGTTCAACTTCCCAAAGCATGTTGAAACAGCTACAATTAAGCTTACCAACAAACAGCAGGGTAGGGCCGTATGCACTGTTGTTGTCCGTCCCACCCAGAAATACTTGTCAGCAATAACAGTGCAGTGTCCATATGCACAGATTGAGTCGACAAGCTGTTTACTGTGTATTTCAACGTGCTTAAAGGGATAAAGTCGTCGGAACTGCTCTCAAAGGTTGCATGGGACCCATATGACCGATGTAAACACTGCATCCAAGGTACGATGGTGATTGATGAAAGTTAAAACGTGTTACAATCTACATCATATAATTTAAATGTTGCAGGTATGATGTCGAGGTGCATCAAGATATCATGCACAAAATACATTGTTTGTAAACAAGAAACTCACACAGGCGCAGTTCCGACGACGGTTTTCCTCTAAGGGAGCAAAACAAGAAACTAGTTGACATTTAAAGTAAAAATGGTGAGAAAATCAGCAAATGTTACAGCTACGGAACTTTTAATGCATTGTAACTTTTAAATCAGTGTTTGTGCAGTTTTTGTGGAAATCAGATTTCAGTCTTTCACTGTGTGTTGCCAGGTTATATTTTTTACTGCACAATGATACTTGCCTGACTATTCATTGTAGAGTTGTAAAAAATGCTGAAAAAAACAGCAGTTGCATAGAGTAATAATATTTAGAATTTTTATCACGTCTGGTTGCATTTTGCAAGACTTGGTGTACTTTACCAAGCTGTAAGCTCAAGTTTGAAACATACAGTAATTTTAACGTTGTAAAGAATGTTGAATATATAAAGATATTAAAGTATTTGCTTTCAGAACAGAGTATTCCATTGGTGTTTTTTGTTTTTAAAAATGTGTGTTGTTTTTGAATTCTAGGCTAATCATGATGTTCTTTGGGGACTCGCATAACAACATAAGCATGTGCTATCAAACACATGTTGGCCGGGGATTAATATTAAAGCAAGCAAGGCCATCCTCCTTTCGTAGGGCCCAGCAAATGTTCAGCATTTCAGAATATTGTGGTCAATTAGTGGGTTGAAATTCATTTTATTATTGAATTAATCACAAACAGCCAATCACGCACGGAATAGCTCTAATTTAAAACTCCTTAAGTTGCCGTAAACAATGACAGTCTACCAATCAGATATGACCTTTCAAGTTGCTGCACATTGCCAGATTTTGTTCTGGGATAAGCTGTACTTGGTAATCACTTTGTCTCTGCTTATTCTGTACAGTCACGTACGGGTAATTACCATATGGTGACCTTGTTAGCATGTACTCCTGTTCTGCAAATTGACTACAGGTCAATTAAAAAAATGTATGGTTCCAATCTCATGCTTCTATTAATGTGATAGACATGTATGTTTTTCATTTTACAAATTAAATCTTTTCATTGTTCTCATCTGGTAGTTCTTCAAAACAAACTGGATGGGAATAGCTCCTACAAAACAGATTTTCAGATTTGATAGTTTTCCTACTATGTTCCTACATGATATAAGTTTTTTATTGCTATCAAAACTTAACTGACTGATCTCAATTCTTCTACAGAAAAATGAATTTTTTGTCACCGAACACAGTCCAGGGTTCAGTAGAGATGACATCATGATCCACTGGTATCAGTTTAATCACAATATGTAAATGAGATTGAGTACGTGATATCAACTAGTTTTTCTTTCAAACATGTGAGTGAGAGACTTAACTTTTGCTCGAACTTCACCCTATGAGACTTTCAACCACTCTCTTACCAAATCAAGAATAAAATTCACCAACTGCGTCTACATTTATCTTTACAATGCTCTGTTTTCGTTCTGTCCGTATTGATTGAATGTCAACCATAGCATGCATAGGAAGTCAATCAAATACCCTTGATGTTTCAGTGGCGTGATGTTTTCCTTTACTGTAAAGGACTATTAGTCTATTTATAGCATAGACGTGTTGTGACAAATCATTACCGAAGGATACAGATCGAGAACCCTTGATGCTGCAATGATGTGTCATGTTTTTGTTTACTCTGAAGGTTTGTCATTGATAGCATCGACGTAATGTTTCAAATCATTACGTATTATTATGCATTATACTGCGATAGCTAGGCGAGGTTATGATTCTGATGCTGTAAATAGTAGGAGTTGTATCCACTTCTACATCTCAGGGACCGTCGACTAGCTCATTGCGAGAAACTGAAATCAGAAGTGTTTTTACATCTCAATATACTGTCCATTTGGGTTGTTAGAAGTATATCAGTGATGCATTTCTGAACCATTCATGTATTTTGTTTGGTTGTTTATTTTGCTAATTTCCTGTACTGAATCTTGAGAAATATTGGAAAAAATTCAAATTACCATCTCACATCATGCGGCTGGGGTTACTCGAGTTTAAAAATAGCGTGATTTTAATTCTCTTTCCGTCATTTAGGGACTGGTCAGTTTCTTCAGCCTGGGGGGGCCGGTGGATTCATGGGGGGGGGGGGTCACCATGTTTTTGAAATACCCAATAGGGGGGGGTCAGTGTGTTTTTGAATTTTGAAACAGGCTCATCATTGCCTATAAAATGCTAGTGTCAGCCACAAATTTCATCATTGAGTTGTATTTTCGGCGCGCCCTTCGGGCGCATAACTTTAATAATCAGTCATATTTTTCAGCACGCCCAACTTTAACATATCAAGCATACATACATCAGAGATATATGTATGTTCAATATTTTTCAGCGTGCTCTTCAAGCTCATTACTTTAATATATCAGACATTTTTCAGCATGCCCTTCAGGTGCATGACTTTAATATACGAGGCATATATATCAGAGATATCAGGATGTTTCATATTTTTCGGCGCGCCCTTCAGGCGCAATACTTTAATAAATCAGAGATATCTTGATGTTTGCTTAGTGAAAGTGTACCATTATGAAATCTGCATTTCATATGAAAAGGATGACAAATTCCTGATACTTTTCTGTTCTCTCTATGAGAATTCAGTATGAGAAAGCAACATGCACAAATATTTCACAATATATATTTGATACAGTGACTTATTTTAGGGATAGAAAAATGACAAGATATCTTTCCTTCTCATTGATGCAATTATTTTCCTTTGTGACACAGGTTTTCTGTAGAAAGATGCTTTTTTATGAACAAAATAACAGTTAAAACAGGCAGTTTTTGTCATTATTAGCTGTGCTTTTATGGTTTCAATGTTACAAGAGAAGGTCCTCTCAGACACTGTACACATCAGATTTGGCTAAAAAAGCTCTCTATGGCTCCTCAGGAGATTTAATTGGATGGTTGGCAAGTCTTAACACCCATCAAAGTTTTTGATTCACTGCTTTTCCTCTTTGATATTAATGATTGTCATCCATTTCTGTACAACAGTTCAGGACATCTAGTTAAGCATAGAAAGTGTGAAATACATTCACAGCTCATTCAAAATACAGCTCATTCAAAATGTACTATATTCAAACTTTAAGACTGACACTTTGAAATTCCTATCTTACAACTGACATGTCAACAATTTCATTAAAACATAGAATGACTATTTAAAATATGAATATATGTAAAATGTAAAATATAATTTATATATACGTATATATATATGTATATATATATATATATATATATATATATATATATATATATATATATATATATATATATATAAAATTTATGTCCACCTTTTGTTTTACCTATGTCGGCGCCGGGGGGGGGGGGGTCACCCTGTTTTTGAAATTTGGAATAGGGGGGGGTCACCCTGTTTTCAAAATTTGGAATAGGGGGGGTCAGCCACTTTTTGACGTCGGCAAAAAATAATCCACCGCCCCCCCCCCAGGCCGAAGAAACTGACCAGTCCCTTAGAATGCCGCCAAATTTTATGATGCGTATCGTCTGGATAAAAGACGAATCATTGTACAACAGCAGAAACTACCAAACATAAGCTTAGATGCGACAGCTTTGTTTCTGCTTTATGAAACTTTTCGTAAAGTGAAGTTCAAAAACTTGAAAACATCCATTACTCTGGTATTTTTTTGAAATTAACTTCTCAAAAAGAAATTTACACATAGTAGGCGTTCGATCTCTTGATCTTGGTTAGTGACGAAGGTAACAAGCGGTACTTTTATTTATTTACTTTTTTTTCATTTGGCAAAAGTGTTTAGATTTATCACTTCATTCTTGACTGAAATGTAGGTCAGCTTTGTTGTTGTTGTTGTTATTTATTTATTTTGGGGGGTCAGTTTTGGTCTTTTTCGATCATGGAGCCGGCAATTAGGTATCACGCTCGGGACACTATCACTGTAAAGTGGAGGGTAGGCCCAGGTACCAGTACAATATGCTCACCGTCAGTGATCGGCTGAACTGATAATATACCTACCGAACCGTAAATTTTATCCATCAAAATGAATTTCCGAATGCATTGTCTTGCATTAATTATCATTTAACTTTTCCTATACCAGAGAGTGACGTCATAATTTCTTTATATGACTGGATATGAGTGTTCGTCTTGTGACAATGTGACAAATGCCAGCCATACCTACAGTACCCTGTATCACTATCAGAATAGCAGTGTTGTGCTCCCGGCCCTTGGATTGTTTTGCTGTGTACATTCCATCTGCAGGAGTTAAAGTGGCCCAGTTCCAGGGTTGCGTGTTATGCAAATATATGCTAAGTCATGCAATCACGCCATCGGGCAACGGGTCAACAAACTTTGGCGACGAACGAATGATTCGTTTATACCTTTTTTATCGTGTACATATATAGGATATAGGTTAGTCGATCGTAATCAGAAATGGCCTTATTCCAGTGACCTTCTAACAGGGATATATTTTTACTTGCGTAGCAACAAATTCAATTTTTAACCAATGAAATATTGCATTCGGTCACTGACACGGCCCACTGACACTGCCAATATCACCTTATGCATTGCTATTTATTTTGCTGCATCGTAGTGCCTTTGTGAAAATAAGAATATACACGAATATACACGTACTCACACAAATGCATGCATTAGTATGTTTACATGTACATGCACGATTACATACATACATACATACATACATACATACATACATACATACATACATACATACATACATACATACATACATACATACATACATACATACATACATACATACATACATACATACATACATACAAAAACTCACCAAAAAAACGTACAATACTAGTATAATCTTTATGTTTGTGACTAACATGCACAGACAGGCGGCGTTATCGAACCTAGGATAAAATAGCCCTGGTGAGCGACGGAAAAGCAATGCACCGTAGGCAGCTGGCTTTTACAAAAAACGGAATATCATGTCTTTTGCAGGACGGAAAATTATCAGACTTCGACCCTTGTTGCAACTAAAAATATTCACATTACAATATTGAGGATAATATAAATAATCATAAATGCACAATGATGATGATGATGATGATATGATATGATAGGCATGGCGTTCTGCTTTTGTTTCAGCTATTGCAATTTTTTGTACCTTTTCACCTTTATTATTGTATTCATTTGTTGGGGTTTTTTGTCTTACTATTTTCATTCGCTCTTGTTATTGTTCTAAAGACCTATCGTGTGTGATTGCAACGTCGTAGACGACCGGGGCTTCTCATGTTTCCAAACTTCTCTTCTTTCCAGACATCATGGTGGATGCCAGAGTATATGATATCTAATGAAACACTCGCTTCTGTGTTTGGGAAAGAAAACAGCAGTTGGATGTACGCATGATATCTTTGAAAGAAGTGTGAAAAGTTTGAAACAAGCACGAAATTGCACATGTAAAATATCAGGTTCTCCATGCAAAAATTGATTGAAAATTTAAATAGGTAAATCTCGAGATATCTATCCTAAGGCAAGCAGACCTAAAAATCATCACATGCAACCACGGTAAAAATCACAAAGGTGTATTTCTTCAGTAAGGTTGCATCTACCACTTCAAAGGACGACTTAGCAATGCAATTTGATAAATAAAACACAAGTGGGGATGAGTTCGAGTTTCCTGAACTCAACCACTGTAGGAGATTATTACGATAACTTCCGTCCTTAGCAACAGTCTAACACAACAGAATGCCTCCATCACTTTGAAAACATCAAAATATTTCATTAATTTTCCATCCGCTATTGTAGATATCTAAAACTCGTCTTCATTGTTCAATGACAAGGTATCCAAGGCGTATATAACAGATCTAGACGAGTTGCTGAAAGATAAGAACTATTCACCAGCCCTCACCCTCCATTCTTTTAAGAACGACTAAATGACAATTATCTAACTGACCAATTTGGGGAACCGGTTTGGACTGTTACCAATCATCACAAATTATCACAAGCGTACGTTTGCGTCGCTAAATTTCACGTCATTTATTAACTCGATCAATCTTTGTCTTGATTGATGCTGTATGTTCTCGTAGAACCTGATTCAATCGATATTTCTCTATTCTATTTCTCTACTGGCTTTCTATACGAATATATCATTCAACCAGATTAAACTCGTATTTTGACAATGAAATGGTCGTATTTCCATCTTAGCTTAGACATATACTTTTCTGTGTCTGTTCTGTTTGAAGTCATTTGGTAACTCTTGGTCGTGTTATGCTTTTCCATATTTCCCGCCTTTGTTTTGACGGGTCGACCTTTCGATATACTTATTTTACCAGTAAGCCTAACTTTTTTCGTATAAAGTGCATTTTTGTAGGATTTTGCTTCCAATTAAAAGAAAAAAGCAGAAATTATAATCTTATATAATCTTACTGTATATTTATATAAACTCCGAATCGAAACCATCAAACCTCATTCCATCCACCACTGTATACCCGCGAGCAGTGTTATTTCACTTTTCACGATCTATGATGTGTTTTAAGATAGTATGCACCTCGAATGTGAAAGACTTAAACTTTTGCTCTAACTTTCCTCAAGGGATCTTTCAATCATTCTCTTTCAAAATCAAGAATAAAAATAGGGGGTTACCGTGCAAATTTTGGTACTAGAGAAACAAATTACCCAAGATTTACCGATATTAGAAATTCAAAATGGCCGCCATCCCAGTGTTAACTCTATGGAGAAAAGTAAAAATTTTCGAATTTCGAAAAACTAAGCCGGTGAAAAGTTTTCTTTCACCAAGAGCTTTAAAATGAACCCCCACATGCGGTATATCAGAAGAGAATTGTAAAAGTTTGAGAGTCCGAATGTCTGTCCCCGAGGTGCGTTCTACCTTAAGTCCAAAGTTCACTCGCCATAGTTGATTCTACGACAAGGCAGAGATCTAAATCTGCTGAATGCAATCTACGAATGTCAAGTAGAGTGTTTTGGGGTGATACAACGTCGCCACATGAAAAGTGTAGCTCACTTTAAATAGAAAGTGGGCCACTTAACCTTTGTACTGAATACGCGGGATATAAATTGCTGAGTCGTTAAAGTAAAGCGCGAACGCCCCTGTTCCTCGATTTCACCTGTTCTAGATTTTGCCAAATCGCAACGATGACTCAGCACTGCACAGCAACATTCGCTATTTTAAATCTCCATAAAATATACATTGACAAATAAAATCTTGTTGTCCTTCAGGTGCACTATTTTACCAAATCACATTACAATTTTGAACGATCTAACTTGTCAGAGGACGGCAAGGTATATAGCGGTCATCTTCGTGATGCTAGGTTGCTCTGCCTTTGAACTTGAGCTTAACAAATTGGCACGTCTTCATCGGTCGGAAATTCTGGAAATCCAATCTCATGAAAGGTTCTGCCAAATTGAATGGTTTTACAAAAAAAAAACACACCCTTCGTTCGCTGCATCTTGTAAACCGTTACGGCATAAACTAATTCACCTCTAGTTCATATCATCAAGACCCGGGCCCGTCAACGTTAACACTGGGCACTGGACGGGCAGATCGTCCATGTAGCCGACACGAACACGAAGTGTGTGTTACCGGCTACCAAAAACCATTAGAAATAGTAAAGAATGAGCTACAAAATCACCGTCAGTTAAACCAGCTGAAAGTTAGTTGAGGAGACCTTAACCGCATATCATTTGCATCTCATTGTCGGCTACATGGACTGTGTGCCACTGGAGGCGATCTACGGAGTCAACGACCGACATTCGGGCCCGAATCTCTGAGGTCATCTAAAAAGTCTGCATTGCATTGTCCTCCCAGCAGATCTATAAAAGGGGAGGACAATGCCCCCCTGGCTACTTATATCAAGCCAAGCCAAGTCTGGTAAAGTTCACGCATACTCTTTATATACTAATGGCGTGAATTATCAAATATGAAACGTGTGTGTCATTTCTCAAGCGACTCATTTTCTTCTCGGTCTGGTATGCAAGGTTGTGTCACATGCGCATGCGTAATATGCATTCTGCAATAAAAAAAAATAGTAGATCACAGACTTCTCCTGCACGCAGTTAAATTAGTCCTTGGCGTCTTCAATCAATGTACGCTTCAATGATTAGCATGTGGTTGATTTATATACCGTCATCAAAAAATTGGAACTTTCAACGGAACGTTGACAAACCGTAGCTGGCGCAGCGTGCCAGACTTACCTGTTTATCTCTCCAAATATTTGAGCATGTGGCGAGATAAATGGCGAGGGGAGTGCATTAAATCATTTCGCAAACAAAAAAATCATAAAAACATAAAACTCTGTGGTGGAAACAACAACACTTGCACAATAATAGTAACTCAAGTCGATGGTGCAAGGATACAGACGAGACTTGATGGAGTAATTCGCCTTCAGAGTGCCGTTAAAAGTGGAAACTCTTTTATCAACAACAATACGGGTATTAGGACTATTACTGCCCAGAGTTATCGATGTCGATAAAATTGGAATGACTGTATAAACACTGATCAATGTACACATGTTTAATGTGTTCTAAGACCCGTATGGTCGATGACCGCTACCAGAGTTCTCCTTTGAATTCACTTCTACCGCAGTGACATTCGCCAAGCAATTAACGATGTCGTAAAATTTGAATATCTTTACAAACAATTGTCGATATTCCTATTTTTACCTCAGCATCAGTTTCTTCAATTTTAGGAAAATATGAATGTTGAACAAGACGCAATTTTTGCTCAGCTTTATCCTACAATGGAAAGGGAATGACTTACATTTTTTACGTACGCTGAGGAAGTAAATCATTTCCTAGTCAACTTAAAGTTAAACGTGACGAATCAGTGTTTTGCTCGTATAGATCTAATGGACGCAAAATCTCAGACCTCTTTACGGCAGCTGAAGGTGATTGTTTCCCGGAGTTCGTTGAACCAATTCCTCTGCATTGTTCAGGGATGATTGCACATCACTGCTTGCTCATGACTGGGAATAACCCTTTTACTGCCATGGTTTGGCCAAATCCAATCGTATTCGATTGCAAAGATGGGCCTCTACACAAATAAATAGGGTAAAAATGTAGATGTTCAGCCTGTGGCCGGGAAATACATGTAAACTGATGGTTATATACAACACTTCTCTAAATTCCAGTACATGGACATGGAGAGTTTTAAGAGTCACATTATATTAGCATTTCATTCATCTGTGAGAATTTCCAATTCCATTTTCTCATAAGGACAGAGTAAAGCATTACGGTTATAGCAAACGTTGTCATGTTCGATGCAGCTAGCTCATTGCTGTTGCCTTTCAAGCTTACACTTTCTATCGATCCAATAAATCATTTACTGGCTAATGCCTATATTCAAAAAGTATTTTCAACTATACAACTCGACATTCAACATTCAAACTCCCCATAACCCGACATTCAACATTCAAACTCCCCATTTTCAACTATACAACTCCACATTTTCAACTTTCGAACTCCCCATTTTCAACTATACAACTCCACATTTTCAACTTTCGAACTCCCCATTTTCAACTATACAACTCTACATTTTCAACTTTCGAACTCCCAATTTTCAACTTTCGAACTCCACACATTCAACTTTCGAACTCCACATTTTCAACTATGGAACTCAACATTTTGGATTCGTATTCCCCATTTTCAACTATCGAAGTCATAGGTCCCCCTAGACCACTAGCCAGCGAACACAAGCCAAAATTAGCATACATATAGTCAAATACGACTTTAAAAAATCGTAGGTGTCATTTTACATGAAACTACTTATCACTTTGTTAGGGAGTCCCAAACATATGGTGACCTCGCAGTTAATTTTGGACGACACCGGGTTCGCTAGTGACCACATCAGTGGTAGTTTGTCTAGGCTGCTACTTGACCTTGACCAGCCCGACAGACGGGGAGATGTGTCACGTAGGTGTGAGAGTCTTGTTAGACTTTTCTCACAGTTAGTGGCATTTGAATGTAGTGAGCATATTGTCCAGCTGGTGCAAGCCGCTCAACGTGAAATACATGATGTTGAACATAGTGGTCACGGTGTAATAAAGGGAAAGTGGCTTCACACATCAGCCATCTCGTCTTGTATGTGCTTTGGTGTGTTAGTGTTAGCTCTGCATTGCAGGGCTGTGTGTTACCGGCGTTATACGGCCTCCCACTAGGCCTACATGTGGTGGGAGGCCGTATAACGCCGGTAACACACAGCCCTGCCTAGCCCGGCCCTGCGTACGATGCTGTGTGTTCCGCTACAGCTAATCGCCCCGCTCACCAGGCGATTAGCTGTAGCGGAACACACAGCATCGTACGCAGGGCTAAGCCCAATCTGATTAAAATCAGATGTAGAGTACGGCGACGTCTCTGTACTTGCGCGGTTTTCTCTTGCTGTCGCCTCTCACTACAGCAAGAGAAAACCGCGCAAGTACAGAGACGTCGCCGTACTCTACATCTGATTTTAATCAGATTGGGCTAAGCCCTGCCATGCAGAGCTAGTTTAGTGTTTGAGTTGTGTTTTGGCTGTAATAGTGTGGAAATTAACAAGCGAGTTGTTAATTTTAAAATAAGCCATGGCGAGCCACGCATGCATGCTCTTGATTAGACGACATGATAGCGACCGAATTAGGCCTAAGTGATGGCGGAGGTCGGCGTAAATCTTGATAGCATCACAAGTGTTTCGGTCCATACTTTTGGACCCTCTAGAACATCACATAGGAATAACTCTAAAACTCCGAAACGTCATGTGACGTATCTATGACGCGTTCTGACGTATATAGCCCAGAAGGAAAAACGTGGGTAACTACAATGAAGCAAGTTAGGGATGCCTAGGGAGAATACGAATCCTAAATGTTGAGTTCGAGAGTTGAAAATGTGGAGTTCGAAAGTTGAAAATGGGGAATAGCAATCCCAAATGTTGAGTTCGGTAGTTGAATGTTGAGTTGTAAGCTTATAGTTGAAAATGGGGAGTTTGAATGTGAATGTCGGTTGTATAGTTGAAAATGGGGAGTTTGAATGTTGAATGTCGAGTTGTATAGTTGAAAATGGGGAGTTTGAATGTTGAATGTCGAGTTGTATAGTTGAAAATGGGGAGTTTGAATGTTGAATGTCGAGTTGTATAGTTGGAAATGGGGAGTTTGAATGTTGAATGTCGAGTTGTATAGTTGAAAATTGGGAGTTAGAATATTGGCCTCGATTACGCGCCATAAGGTATACGAGAATGAGAAGGGATTTCCTATCTCAACAGCCAACGCCCGTTATTCTGATTAGATTGTTTTAATGATATATCATAAATTTATTTCTGAATGCGCCAAATTGGGTTAACGGTTATCTGACCGGACATGTCCTCTGAGAACTTGCACACTTGAGGACAGTAATTCCAGGATTCCGTACGATAGGTCAGTGTCATGCCGCTGCTGGGTCAGTGACTAATTCTAGAATCATACGGCAATAACACTCCCGAGGCGCCACAGTAGGAACGAACTTCTGTACCTCTGAACGTCACGTTAATGGTAGAGTCAGGTGTATCCTCGGATAGATAATTGAATCGATAACTTTCTTTTTTTATCTTTGAGCAAAGTCAAGGGTAAAATTAACTACGTGACGAGACACCCGAAAACAGGCCGGAAGTAGGACAAGGCTATTTTGAATCGATTGAATCATTGGGCCATTATGGGACCGTATTATATGACCCTGGCCATACGGTCATGGCCCGTCATTTCTGCTTCAACTTCTGTTTATAATTTCAGTATCATTTCCATAACAAGCGGACTGGTCATGGTGGTCATTGTGACGTGGTTTCTTGAATGTCACACAGTGCATAGACCCTCGAGGTTTTTCTCGAGGGTCTATGCTCCGTGTAACCATACATTGTCAACTTGAAAGAAATCCATTTGAGGAAGTATGCGTCTCGAAATTAAAGACGCTCAGTAAGATTACTTTCAACCATTTCCTTTCGAAGTCCAGAATAAAAATCAAGGATCGTCGTGTAAAATTTTGTACTAGAGAAATAAATTACCAAAAACTTATTAGCTCGACACTTCAAATTCAAGATGGCCGCAATTCCTGTATTAACTCTATGGGGAAAATTGAATTTTCAATTCACACAAAACTAAGCCAGTGAATACTGTATTTACTCCATGAGCTTCAAAATGAGCCCCTTACGGCTTGTCACGGTCCCTCCACCGGACCGTGGGCTGGTAGGCCAAAACTGTATTGTGGAAGTTTGAGAGTCCGTATAGGTAGTTGTTCCTGAGGCGTATTCTGCTTGCTAAGCTTTCACTGCGAATAATGTTTCAGTACACTCCCTTCTCTCAAACAACACAACACACGCAAATTTTGCATTTCACTACGAATCGCAGCAAAATGCGTCCATATAGTGAGATATATCGATAACACATATCCACAAATTCATATTTCGATAAAGTTTTATTTCGGATTAAACTTTTGCGTTACAAAAATAATCAGAAAATATCTCTTAAGCAGATTTCACTTTCTTGATTACAAAAAGTGTGCGCATCTTTGAAAAATCTTAACAAATAAACGGCGGGAAAGTCGCCGTAGAAAAAAAATAGTCACCATGGAAACACCTGAAAAAATCATAATCACAATGTCATGTGAGAGTTGACTTCGCTTGTCGCTCGACGTGAAGGTTTTGAACTATAGCTTGAAGGCTGTAATGTCTAATGAGGTTCGGTTGAAATGGGCGGACACAAAATGGAAGCTTTTACAGTGACATTTGCATATAATGAACGTGGGCTGTTGCGATGACTGAGAGTGGTACAGTTTGCCTTAAACAGGAACAGCGCACCAAAGCCTTCATGATAAAACAAAAATATTGAAAATATTTAGTTTTGATGTGTTTGTTTTCTACATAGAGACACTGTGACGTTGCGATATGATCACCGGGTAAGTTCCTGGTTGAGTTCGAATATCGTCACGGTTACATACAATAGTTAAGTAAATATACAAATGATACAGGCGTTTCTTGTGCTGAACTGGAGAAAGCCAATGATTTACTCAGTTCAGTACACCAATGAGTAAGGTACGTTATTAGCCTCTCGACACATTGCACTATTTGTGAGTTTTGAGGCCTAAACGTAAAATGGGTCATCTTGCAGGCTAATTACAAACTGGGGAGCGGGACAAAAGTAAATAAATCTATATACACGACTTAACTTCGGATGTGGGGTATTTTTGCATCAGGCAAAAGGAAAAAACTCACAGCAATTTGTGCGCGCAGCGCGACCTCACTTCATTTGTGGTTCCCGGATATAGAGGCTGGGAACAGCCCGGATCCATTAACCACAATTATATTGTGCGTGCGCATACGACTACATTACTTATAAAGTGTTCATCTATATACAGAGATAACTCGTACCATTTAGCCTTTCATAAAACAATATTGGAGTTTTAGGCATGGGATATTGTCAATTTTTTGGTGCATCAGCCCAAGCGTGCATTTTTGGCGCAAGTGAAGTATCTCATTTAGTCTCGCTGGGAGATTACTTGTAGAAGACATGCAACCGCCCTCAAACTGTTCCAGGGCCGTGACTTGGTCAGCACATTGAGGTATAAACGACATACCTCCGTGGTCAGTAGAATATACGAAAAGTTCACGCCGTGGCATTGGTCGTCATGCGGCGAAGCATGTTTTGTGGAAGTGTTTTGAAGCGAAGGCAGGTGACGTAATCAGAGCGGCCAAATGACGAAACCGGGGTCCGTGATCAATACACGTGTAAATAACGTCGCAGTTGTTGGCTTCCTCCGGCCGCTTTTCTTTCAGTCTGTAGGTCGTTGATCCTACAGTATGCTAGGAACATCAGATGTTACGAATTCGAGAAGTCTGTGTTAATGGGTACTAGCGGGGGGAGAAGTTAGTGTTTCACAGCCCTCAGCCATGCCATGTGCACCGCGATTTTGAAGAAACATGAAACACTGATGAGGTACAATCAAGCTCACATTATGAACGACTTTGGTTTCGGACAAGTCTGATAGTCGCCGGTTTCCTGTTGATATTTACTCGTGAGAAATTTCGCCATTTCTGTGAGCTGTTCAAGTACACTGAAAAGTCCCCGGAGATGTTCCCTGAATAAATTTGCCGCCTGCCTGGCCTGCTCGTTCTGGTCCGTGTCCTCTTCCTCGGAGCTCATCGAGTCGTCAGTCTCTCCGTTCTGCGTGAGGGTCCCCTTCACGAGGTCCCGCTTGACAGTCTTTAACAGCGAATAATACAAGTGCAAGTCCCTGCTGTCGACCCCCTTTGGCACCAGAGATTTGTTGCCGTTTTCCGTGTCCATCTGCGTGTCTTCCAACTTCATGTCCAAGAGACGGCTCGGAATCATGACAGTTGAGTCCATGTCGTTCACAGCTTCGATGAAGTGTTTCATCATTCCCAATATCGATTTCTCGGGGATCTTCTCTCTGTCGCTCAGCTGTATGTCCATGGTCGCCGTTCTTCGAGTGCTTCTATTTTGAGTATCAGAGAAGGTACACAGCGACTCCTATTCTGTGAACATGTGCGCTCCAAATGGCACTGGCGGCAACAGACACTGGATATCTGATAGCGTTGTTTTTTGGGAAATATTAACCTCACCCACCTGGTAACGACTGCTCTCTCTGGTTACTGGTTTTAAAAGTACGTTCAGGCAGGAAAACATCAAAACATATGTTAATTTATTTCTCGATCACGCTATTTTTCAGCTCTCTGATTGGCCCGTGCGGTAAAACACGCCCTGGTGCGTTGATGATGGATGGAGGACAATGGCTTGGAGTGTGCGCCGCTAACGCTGCTGTTCACAGTTCAACAAACTATCACGTATCCAGCACCGAAGGTGAACCACATGCATTTACATACAAAACAAGAGTTGGATGAATCACGACTATTAAGAGTGAATCCGTCCTGTCGGATCCGTGAAGTGACGCATACATACACCACTATTGTTCAGCCCTTATTGTTCTTCGAACCAAACAAGAAAACGTGTACTTCAGGGTTACGTTTACTGACAGACCTGTTCCGAATAATCGCTTTTTTCTGGAATGCCGATGATATATAGAAGACCTTGCGCGGTTATGGAATGAAAATGTGAATTTTAGCTGTGTAACTGTAAGCGTTACAATCGCTTTTTAACTAAGACCATCTCTAATTCTCCTCTATATTGAATAGAATTTTTTTCATTGCTTCCTCTTTTTCTTTGCAAAATAGGGGAGCGGAGACCAATACTATAAGCTTACTACTGACCAAATTAACAAAAAATAAAAAATATGAGAACAATTGCAAAGGAATGTGAAATATTCGTAGTAGTCTTTCTCGGTGCAGAATGAATATGACTGTAGTCTGCAGTTAGTCATTCTGCTTATTAATAACATTGCCAGTAATCTCTATTTCACTGGGTCATGACCGTCCCGGTGCCTACTTGCAGCCCTTTCTCCAATCATGGAGGTGGGAAGGCATGTTACCTGTGTCGACAGTAGACCCCCCTCTACCGCCAATGCATGCCCGTACTTGCCATAGTCTGTCCGTAGTGTCGGAGCGCTGCAACTGATACCTGAGGAAGAGGTCATAGGTGCCGTGCTATAGTTAATTGCCCCTATGGTGGGGTGTATATAGTGTTACTGTGTGAACCATCATATCGGACACGGTGATACAGTTATTTGGTTATTTGTCACGTATCACTGGTAATGATGGGAGAGTGGCAAAAACCTCTTCGCTTGGGAAAAAAACAGCCCTCTCTTCATTTTCAGAGCCCGTCTTTGTATTTTCATAAAGGGCTTGAGCCATCTGAGCAAACTATTGACAATAGATGAGTTTCGATAACGACCTTGAGGCGCGCGTCAGACCGAGTCGGATAAACACGCGTCACAGAGTAAAGAAACTATAGGGAAATGATTTGGTGGTGCCTGGGCGAGGAAAATTACATGATAATACCACTGGCTTCTCTTTCCATGCCCAGTCTCTGTGAATATTGCACGTATGTGTGGAGTTTGATAAACATGTTATCAATGCGTAACAACTTTCGATCTATTCGAACCTTCAAAACAAGCTTATGACGTCATCGGTGAATTATTGAGCCCATGGTCATTATCGATTTCGGACTGTTTTGAATTTTAACGGCTTTATAACTTAGTAAATGTTGCCATACAATGTCATGGCCGATGTAACATATACTCCATAAATACAATTAGTCGCTGGCTAAAACTGTCCTCAATGAAGCTTTCTACCATTCTCGTAACAATCAAAAATAAAAATCAGGGGTCACTGTGGAATTTTTGATACCAGAGAAATAAATTGCCTGTCATTTACTGATGTTTTGAAAATCACAGACGCCGCCATTCCCGTGTTAACTCTATGGCTAAGCATTGACCCTCGAGAAAAAATCGAGGGTCTATACTCCAAGAGCTTCAAAAAAAGCCCCCAAAAGCGGTGAACGAGAATTGTAAAAATTTGAGAGACCGGGTATCTATCCCCGAGGTTCGCTTGCTAGGAAGTTAGGTACTTGCAATAAAATGAGGAATGTTCCTGGATCTTCTTTGATTATTTTAAAATGGATTAATTATACGTCGACCGTCCCGTTGTACCAGCAGATATTGCGATCAGCGTGGGCAACGGTTGGCACATCGTCTGCAGACCCATTGTGTAGAAACGATAAATTTGATGTAGGCCTAACATTGAGTAATGACTGCCCAATTACATAATCACACAGGTAATTCGCATAAAGGTAGTTATCTGCTCATTTCGTGATATGGAAGTAGCAAGCTATAGGGCACAAGTCTGTTGCAAGCTCTTTCGGGCTCTTTCCAGGGTCTACGCTTTTTGTCAATCCGGCTGAAAAGGCTTTGTACTCTCCCAGTGTTTTCGGCACTAAATATGTGGTAAAGGCGCGAGTAGCGCACGTTATTGCGGCAAAGCAGAAAAAAATGTGTCATTGCACATAGTGGTCGTCTGATAACGAAATTATATAATATCGATATTGTCGTCTGGACGTCACTAAATAGGGAAATATTGGTCAATAAATCGACGGAAATACTGGGTGGGGTTTTTATATTTTTTTTCAGGGATCGCTGCACGCAAACCGACGGCACGACGTTGTGCTAAGCGCTTGCGAAGCATTTTGGCTGTAAGCTTATATGCACTGACCGGCAAGAATTTCGGAGCGACTGTCTATATTTTCCGTTTGCGTTGGAGCTAGGACGCATTCTCACAGTAATTAGTAGGATATTTTTATGGTACGGTGTCGCTCTAATAACTGTCCTCGGACTGAAAAGTACAGCTGCTCTGTGTGCCCGAGTGAAGTCGATTTATGCTTACTCTTTGCGTGCATATGGAGGAGGTAAATTGTACACGTACAGCCACTCCAAAATGAGAGGAGGGCGCGCGCGCAGCTGAACCCAAAAATCATTGTGTTTATGAAGCACCTGCTGCCAGAGGCTTCTCTTCACAGACATCACAAAGCGGTTTACATACATCAACTCTGTAACCACAACCTTCAAAATTTTCAACAACAGCAGAAGCGAACCACTGGAGCCTGGATGGTCTACTAAACTAGCAGTTGCTTGTAATTAAATCTTTGTCCAAGAAAATATAACCACGGTTGCCTTTCGGAATCAATGTGGTATCCCAAAAACTGCAGTATGTGTCTTTTAAAACGGTGGCCCTGCTTCTTCAAACACTGATTTACAATATAATTTATCAAGATGTAAATTAATCTTGATTGTCTTTCAAGTTTTCATCTAATGATTCCTTGAAAAAACTCATTCAAATCAACAAAAAGGCAAAATTTGAAAAATTCCTGACTCTAGGGGCTTTTTTCGTAACAAGTCAGGTCTAAAATGCCTCGTATTATTATAATGACTGAACCGTTGACGATTGATACCGTAAAAATGTAGCGTGTTTTTGCCTAGCTCTGCCTGGCAGGGATATGTGTTACCGGCCCGGTAACACACAGCCCTGCCACGCAGAGCTAATTATTATCGTGCAATGATTCTCATATTAGGATAGCGTCGGCATGAATTTGCGAAATACATGGTTAAAAAACAGTACGTTGATTTTAAGCTTCTTTTATTGAAATAAAGTGTACTTTTACGTATACAGTCACGTGTCTGTTGATGATGTTTTTATGGAGTTTTTCATTTTGGACGGGCGATTGCACAGGTGGGCAGCTGCACAGTGTTTGCATAGCACTTGTTTTTGTCGTTCTTAAGCAACCTCATTTTGATGCAGTTTGACCTTGTTGCGTATCCAGGCACCGAATTATGCTCTCTATAGCGAGGTCACAGGGTTACGTGCAATTAGATGGTTTGCCTCGTATATTTCAAGTTGTTTTCGCGGTCATTATTTTTCACTGTCAGTGAAGTGGGCGGCTTGCTTAGCTGTTTAACGATGAAGTCATTTTGTGGCAAGCTTCATTTAAAACGTGAGCCAACCCAATCAACAAGTCTAAACAGGTCTCAATCTGGGACATACCTTTGAAGGGAGGGAGGGATGACATTTATAACAGTTTACAGCCAGACTTGAGAAAACACACGCTCCATGTACATCCAATTAAACACATCTTCTAGGAGTATAACACACTAGACTGAACCGAACGACCGTATCGACGTCTCAGTGTTGTGATCCCACGCACGGTCACGCACCCTGATGATCTAATTTGATGTTTGCACGCAAGTATGTTATTAGTCGGAAGTGCTACAAATCAAAGGGTGTAAAAAAGCAAATTTTTCCTCCACCACCCCAAAAATCATGACGCCATTCTTGAAAATAAACCCTTTGGATCATGCGGGTATTGCATCGAAAGGGTTTGTCGGTTTGTATTTTAAGTAATTGTAATAATACACCACTTTCTATTTCAGTGTATTTGCACTGTACCGTACCTGCCACGCTCTTTCCCAACACTCAGGGCATTGACCGTCCGAAAGGTAAGCACGCACTCTTTGCTGATGTCACACAACCATATGCCTTTGCTCCAGGCTAGCTTCCGCATTTGAAATACATTTACTGTTCACAATTTTGAGAGTTAAGAGAGCTTTTGGAGCAATAATTTGAATGCATCGTTGACCGTTAAATCATGCCTCCATATCATTGTACTGAGAGTGCTTTGCCCTGCATGGAAACCAGTTGTATATACAGAACAGCCTGATCTCATGAACGGGATGTTAAGACTTGTTTCATGTGCTCTTCTATAGCGGTTATGATTTTAATCATCCTCTGGTTGCCTCGTTTCTGCACGACTTCACTCGGCTTTACGAAACAGGCGATGTCTCTGACGTATTTCAAGTATTTGTAAATTTATCATTAGGGCCTAAATCGAATCCTTTATGCTTGATTAATTAAGCAGTGTTAGAAATAGAAGTAAGGGGCTATTTATATAAAGATGTGGAGCAAATTAGATTTTCAATATCTTGACTTTGCAAATTAAATCGAAAATAAACTCAATCAGTTAATACCCTTCCCTTTGAAGTTGTAATTGTTTATATTTGATAATTGTCGGGCAATGTACTTCCCCAATATAAATAATTTGCGCCATCATTTTCGATCCACGAGTTTTATTCTTGATTACCGAAGATGTTTCAACGATTCTTCATCACATGATATAATAAAATGTCAGTTGTTTGTATAACATACTTTGGGACACCTTGATGACGACGTCGACTTGGGGACCAGCCTTGAGAAAGACCGTCAGAACGATGCCATGTTACGTTTCAGACTGTAGTGTCTTTTCTTCTGTTTGTATGATATCATCCTAAAATACCCCGCAAAAATTCAACAGATTCGCGCAATGGAACGCAAATATTAAATCCCGCATTTTCTCACATTTAGTTTTGAAAGCAATTGCCATCCATGCATGGACTCTATTCAAAACGAAGTCACAAGCTTGCAACCCGAGAGCTCAATAGCCGGGCATGGCTCGCTCTCACCTTTAGGGACCGCCAAGCAATATCGGAACGGTACTTTAACACTTCTCACACGATCAAATGGTTACAAAGAGGGGTCAGAAATTTGATGTACAGGCATTCCTGGAGGCTCCATGCTAGCGTGAAGTCCCGGAGAATAATTCCATGGCCGAGACCACTGGTCCTCCGTCACGTGGATTTTTCCCAGTTCGTCACATATTTACCGTTTAGCTAGCGTCAAGCTACCTACACCATCTTGGTTTGCAAGTGAGTACGATCCCCAGTGACATAAGCTCAAGTTCCGTTTTAATCAAGAGTAGCCGAGAGAATTTGATTCCCCGCTAAACGTTCTTTGTGTTTTATTATTTCACCAAAGGTTGAATTTCACAAGTTGTCAAATGAGTTAGTTAGAGAATTGGCAGCAGTTTGAAAAAGTTTAATAAGTTTCATTAAAAAGTTTCATTTGTGGGGTATAGATGCCAGTTTTTGTTGTTGTCGTGTTTTTTTGGGGGGGGGGGTGGGTGGGGGGGGGGGTTTTATTGTCGTTTTTGTGCTTTGTTTTTTGTGTATAGGGAGTTTCTCAAGGTATAGATAGGTGTATTTGCATAACAGCAAAATAATGAATTTTCATATACATTATACACTCAACAAAATTTACTCACCACACTTTGCATGAAAAAACAACGAAAAATCGATCTCGATAATCCGATAAGGGGAAACGTCACAACACAACAACCGGGTAGCCGATCACTATTATTGTCACCTCCAACTTCAGCTTCCGTCTTTAGCCAACGGTAAACGGAACCCTCCCGGACTTAATCCAGTACTCTGACCCGGATGAGAAGAAGGAGAGGTGGACAACTGGGGCGCCCCCTATATTAATATCTGTGACAGATTTAGGTCTGCTGGTTTTACTGAGCAATGCCTCTACCATCACGACTTTGTGTAGCCGAAACATTCCAGACATTCTTTTCCTCCAGAAGACTTCTCAAGTGTGTCTTCTAAGAACACAACGTCATCACGTGACGTCATCACTTAGGTCGGACGACGACAGGACACGACCCCGAGTTGCTCGGCGCAACCACGGTCCCTACACAGGGACGGTTTTGCAACACTCGTAGTGAATATCAAAACACTTTAAAATTTTGCTGCAGCGAATCGCAGCTGCTATAGAAGTGTCTCGAACCTCGATTGAACTAGCAACATACATTTGACTGAAAAGTTCAACTTTCAACTATTTAGGCAAAAAAATCCTAAACGCCAGCAATACTATCTAAAAGCGATACAAAATTTCCTAACCTAACTCAAGGTAACCCATGTCGCCAATGGCTCATTGATATATTTCTGCATAGTTTATGATTCGTATGTATAAATCAAAATGACAACAATGCTTTTAACATCAAAGCCCCTGCCTGCGCGAAAGATTGCTGTGGGTTGCATTTTACTTTTGTGTCAATTTTGGTTGCTTCTGAATCACCACACGGTCTCTATTCAGATGTACATAAGATATCGCCGAATGGCAATTGGGGATGGGTCTCGTGACAATGGGCTGTTCTGTTGGTTAGATACACACAAAGCACTAGAAATTATTTGTAAATCCGCAATGGGCGCATTCTTTCCTAAACTTGTCATGCGTGGGAAGTAACCTCCTTCGCACATACATATAACTTCAGAGCATCCAAAGAATCTAAAAAATACAAAGTAGACAACAAATCCGTTGTTGGAGCTTTTGACAAAGCATTTCGGCAAGGCTTCCGTGTAAACGTAAATTCTCATCCCTGGTGTCAAGACCCTGGGGGTACATGAGCTGAGCTGACACTGCAAGTTGGGTTTTTCCTGTGTTCACTAAAGAAAGTTTTTTTAAAATTGACCACAACACAGAAATTGGAGTTAGCAGGATTAAATTGCTTCTGGGGTTAAGACAATGTCAATCCAAACCAATTTCAGCACCGCAGACTTGTACATGGGGACACATGCGTCCACAGGTATACTATTTTATGACGTCAGCATTTGTTAAAGTACTGGACGTGGAAGTCCTGGCGTTGCTCCATGCATGAAGTTACTTTTCACAATTTCACAGTTGTTATGTGAGCAGAAATCAGCGATGTCGGTTTGTTACATGTTACTGTGCATTTCTGTGAATTAAAGTTTGTATCCGGTATTTTAAAGTTACATAAATAGTGTTTCTGAGTAGAAATTACGGTATTATCTTGTGATAGTCAAGATTGTAATCGAATACAAGCTTCGAATTTTGCCTTGTCTTTGTGTTTCAATGAATTTAAAAATGTTGTCAACTAATTCTTTGTACAGATCGACAAAAATACTTATTGGTGCCCCTGGTGTAAATGTTAGAACGATGGAGAAAAGGAAGCTGGTATCGAGCTGCCCAATTCCTTGGAAATAGATTTCCATGCGACATGACATGTCTGGCTTCTGCAACTCGTCATTGTATTACACAGTTGCCTGCAGAAATATCCAGTCATAGGGTTCCCATTGCTGCATGCGAACTACACACAGATGCCATGACGTGCATATGGTATGAAGCGGACTCACAGATCCGTGTCTGCAGGATGTCGCAGCGGTTGCCAGTACAGGCCCAGGCACACCAACGTCACGGATTCTTCAAGGACGTTTCCTTATCGGCCCTGCTGATAATAATAATAAACACGAAACCGCAGCATCATGACCTAGTTCACAGGAATTTAATGACAGGGCATTAAGGCCCCATTATCTGTATTTTTGTCTGGATAAGATGGTTTGAAATGGAGACACACTTATGTAAAACCAAAGTGTCGCCACAAAACTTCTTTTTCAAATATAGGCGACGAACGTACAACTTAGATTTTAACAATTAAATAATTTTCGACTTTAATACAAGCCCTACATGACCCGCTGCAGCCAGCGAGTGTGTAAAACTATGGGAAATCGACTTAATCCATCATCAAGGATTGAAATAGTGACGTTTACATAGACATTGTGGCTTAATACCGAGTATAAAAAACATCGATATCTCGGAGAGGATTGAATGGTAGTTTGTTTGGTAAACAGAGTGCATGCGCCTCGATAGTGAAAGACTTCAACTTTTGCTCAAACTTTCCTCAATGAAACTTTCAACCATTCTCTTACCAAAGCAAGAATAAAAATCAGGGGAAATGGTCCAGAGTTCGGTACTAGAGGGACAAATTATCTATTATATACCGATATTTGAAATTCAAAATGTCCGCCATACCTGTGTTTACTCGACCACGGTCCCTTTTGTGGAGGGACCGTGACTCAACGTGGGACAATAAAAATGTCGATTTTCGAAAAACTAAAACGGTTAAAATTATTGCTTACTCCAAGAGTTTAAAATGAGCCCCCGCAAGTGAAATTGAAAGTTATCGGGATTAAGCTAGCTGCCTCTGGCCATATGACAGTGTCCATCCAACTTTCTTTCCCCCAATTTCAGCACTGCAGCCTTGCACAAGGCAGACGCATGCGTACACTGGTATACTATTTTATGACGTCATCATCCATTGAATTCGCTGGACATGAAATTTCCGGCGTTGCTCCATCCAAGAAGTTACTTTGTACACTTATTAGGTGAACTGAAGTTAGTACTGTCGGCTTTGCATATGTTACTGTGCATTTCTGTGAAATATGTTTCTAAATTTTGTTTCCGACAATTTTTAAAGTTACATAGTGTTACTGAGTAGAAATTACGGTATCATCTTGTGATACTCTAGATTGTAGTCGAATACAAGCTTCGAAATTTCCCCTGTCTTTGTGTTTTCAAGGAACTGTCGTCAACTTTTTTGTGCAGACAAAAAACACTTATCACTAAACCCTGTTGTTTATGTCAGAACCATGGAAGGGGGTGGAGGAAGTTGACATTGAGTTGCCCAGTTCCTTGAAAATAGATTTTCATGCGGCATTTCTGGCTTCTGCAACTCGTTATTGCATTACACAGTTGCAGAAATATCCAGTCACAGGGTTCCCATTGCCTCGAAATACACACACATGCCATGACGTGCACATGGTAAAGCGGACTCACAGATCCGTGTCTGCAGGATGTCGAAGCGATCGTCAGTACAGGCCCAGGCACACCAATGTCACGGTTTCTTCAAGGACGTTTCCTTATCAGCCCTGTTGATAATAATAATAAACAGAAAACTGCAGCATCAAATATTTTTAAACCTAGTTCACAGGAATTTAATGATAGGGCACTAAAGCCCCATTATCTGTATTTTTGTCTTGATAAGATGGTTTGAAATGAAAAAAACACATGTAAAAACAAAGTGTCACCACAAAACTTCTTTTTCAAATATTGGCGGCGAACGTATAACTTAGATTTTAACAATTAAATAATTTTGAACTTTAATACAAGCCCTACATGACCCGCTGCAGCGTCATGGCATGTGTGTGTAAAACTGTGGGAAATCGACTTAATCCATCATCAAGGATTGAAATAGTTACATTTACATAGACAATGCGGCTTAATACTGGGAATAAAACCTCTCTGAGAGGATTGGATGGTAGATTGTTTGGTAAGCAGAATGCATAACGATACAACTAAGGTGGCTTTAAGGTAGTATTCGCCTCGATAGTGAAAGACTTCAACTTTCGCTCAAACTTTCCTCAATGAAACTTTCAATCATTACCTTAGCGAATCAAGAATAAAAATCAGGGGAAATGGTCCAAAGTTCGGTATGAGAGGGACAAATTGTTGATTATATACCGATATTCGAAATTCAAAATGACAGCCATCCCAACAGGAGAAAATAAAAATGTCGATTTTCGAAAAACTAAGACGGTAAAAATTATTTCTTACTCCATCAAGACCCACAATTGTTGATCAGAAAAGAATTGGGAAAAAGGAGAGTCCGATATCTGTCTTCGAAATTCATTCTACCTTAAATGAGGCATAATCATTTGCACCATGAACGCACACTTTTCAAACATTTAGACATGAACTGATCTGCCTTCTGTACACGTTAAGGAGGCGCTCAAGATTTCCTGCTTCTGAGTATATTACGTTACTGGTTTCTCAAACCAGACGGAACATGACACTGCAAGTACAACGCTGACAGACATGGTACAGCGCCGCAGATTGGCTAAGCTAAATTTGTCACTCCTTTCTCTGAATGCTGCATGATCAATCAGATTCGATATTTGTAAACGTTTCTAATAAACTTACTGCCACCAAGAACCCCACGATAAAATAATGCTCAAATTGGTGTGATATGTCGACGGGTTAGTATAAAGTATAAGAATACAAATAAGAAAAACTAACAAAATAAAAAAAGATAGCATAAAAATGATTCTTTGGGATTTTAATTCGATAACTTTCTTTCTCGTCATGTTCATCAAAAACTGAATTTTGCCGTAACTCAGTGAAATGTTATTCATAAAAATAAGACTGATAGCAGACGGACCACCATCCGCATAGACGTTGTGTCAACACAACTCTACATAAACAAAGCATAGAAATTAACAAAATGCACAAGAAAATTGAACGGATTAAAGTAATAAGAACGATCTGGAAGAAGTAAGGAAAAAAGCCGCAAACGTTTTTTTATTATTATTTTACTGAAAAACGAAATCACGGATTCAATTTTGACTCTCTTAGTGTTACTATGGTGAAAATAAAGTAAAAATTCACCTATTCTTGTTTTAGTCTTTTGGCTGAACTTCCACTTTTTATCAAAAATATTTTGGTCATGGTAAACAGACAAATCGATGAAGCTCTATTGTAGTTTTACGTCCTCAACCTACAATCGTTTGTAACCATAGACTTAGAGTCTAGGTGGACCCTCGCGCTTGACTTCTCTCGACAAGTGTCGAAACATTCCTTCGCCCGTTGAGGGCGATCGTCCCTCGCACGCGTCGCGATTGACTTTTGAAATTGTCACATTTGCAGCATAGACAGTCTATAATTGAAGCATTGAGCATAGACTGTAGAAGAGAGACTGTCTATGGTTAACGGCTAGTAAAATGATCGCTGGCATGAAGTTTATCCTTAGTAACACAGAGTTTAAATATATATTTAGGTATGCAGTCTTTCACTAAAACTGTTCTGTAATATCGAAAGTGACGGCGTCTTCCATTAATTGTAGAAGTAAATTAATTTGATCGAACAGCGTCGAATGTGGTTTTGTTTAAATTGAATTATTCTGAACTTTCTATAATACTAGTACCACGTCAAGTAACTGGCAAAATAGTACGTCAAACTGCTTAACTGCCCGAAGAGACTAAAACTGCAATGGTCCTGCTGGTTTGTTTTTATATGAGATATATTTACTATATAAGACCCAAAAGATTCTCTATGACATGTTATATGTATTTGTATGGGTTGGAAATTTTAAGCTTTTTCTTGCAGGTATTCAAAGACGTTAGGTAGTGGTGTTTACGTATTTGTAAAAGACTACCAGTTTCTTTGTCGATCACACTGAACACTTGAGGATGGCCATTATCGCCTGCCCATATGTCACAACACCATGTTTTAGATCCCAGCCGTACAGTTCAACCGCAGATTCCTTCTCCTATGAATGGACTGAGCACTTGGATTTCATGTCTTCTGTTGTCTAACTTTGCGCGAGGCGTTCTCATGTTTATGTCACGAGTTTCCAAGCTAAACATGTGCCTGGGCCTGGAATAGCACTGTCGTTAAAATGACATTAACAGTGAAACGTGAACATTAATTTTGGCGACGATTTCAAACGAACTGTGCCTGACGCAAATGTGTGAATGTGTGAGAGCTTGTTTAATTTGGCGAATTTCTGGAAGATTGCCTCATCGCCAACCAAAGAAAAATGGTAGAAAGATGACAAGGCGATAAATTGTACTTCACAAAAAGTGTCAGCCATGTTAAATGCACTGCAGGTAACGTACCAGGCCCTAATTTACGGACAGCGTCCTAAGACAGCAAGACTGTTACATTTAAACTGTTCTCAAGTTCGCTGGTTGTGTTACTTCACCGCCTTATAGCCGAGAACTTGATGGTCGTAGTCTTAATTTGTAATTTGTAAAAGGTTAAGAACCTGCTTAACCGGGAGAGCTATATAGCCAAGTTATATCGCCATACTGATGTATTTTTATTACGAGCAATTTTGCGGAACGACAGAGAATCCGGATAGCTCTCTGGCCCGCCCTCTTTCGTCGACTCTGAACTGACTATCGTTTTTTTTTTATTCTTATTCAAAAATTCTAGTGTTTCAGGATTATGGTGCTGATTTTGGCAATCTTCGCAATTTAAGGTCAGTGATAAATAATTGAGATGAAATTTATGCACTTTGTTCTCATTTACGTGGAAATGTGTGTCCCACTGTGCCCACTACTGTTTGTCGATCTAGAGTGTCAAAGGTAAGCGAGACCGAAGAGGTCTCAAAGGTGAGAAAGCTCACTTCAGGTCTCTCCCTGTCCAGGTTATCAGGAAGTTATCTCTGTAAACTAAACGAAAGATTGACAAACAACATAAAGGGGGTGCCGCAGCTTCATATTACCGTCGCCTTAAAGGTTGTATACTTTGTGACGTCACTTCGACCTTAAAATGTCATTTTTTGCTCACGTGTTGACACACGTGAGCATATGTCGCAGCGATGTCTGTCTATCTGTCTGTCTGTCTGTCTGTCTGTCTGTCTGTCTGTCTGTCTGTCCGTCTCAGTGTACTCAATATCTCAAAAACGGCTCATCAGATCAGAATTAAATCTGGTATATAGATTCAGTTTGCAAATGGCAAGAACTGATTAGTTTTTGGTGGGTGTTGTGGCTTGCTTACTTTTTGCTCATTTGCATAATTAATGAGTCTAGAAATAACGGATACATTGACAACGACTGCACATAATTTGATGAGATTTGCTACAAATGTTGATCACACCAAGATATATCAGCTGTGAAAGATATTAAGGGGTGACATAAAAGATAATGGATAATTTGCATATTTAATGAACTTTCATAATTAGGGATATATATCTGATTTGACTTGATCAAAATTGACAAAACTTGGTATGTATATTAAAGATACTAAGCTTATGATTTAACATTATTGAAAGTCATTAAGCATTCTTACTTCATCAAACTCTTAATTTGCATATTTAAGGAACTTTTGGAATTAGGGATATTTATTTGAATTGACTTGACCAAAATTGATGAAACTTGCTATGTACATTAAAGATACTATGATATAACATTGATGAAAGTCATTAAGCAGTTTTATTTCAGCCAAATACTTATTTACATATTTAATAAACTTTCCTAATTAGATATATAAATCTGAATGTACCTTACCAAAATTGATGAAATTTGCTATGTACATTGGAGATACTATGATATAACATTATTGAAAATCATTAAGCAGTTTTACTTCAGCCAATTCCTTATTTACATTTTTAATGAACTTCACTAATTAGGGATATATATCTGAATTGATTCGACCGAAGTTGATGAATCTTGCAGCATATATCGAAGATACTATGAAACAACATTATTAAAAGTCATCGTTTACTTCAGCCAATTCTCAATTAGCATATATAATGAACTTTCCTAATTAGGGATATTTATCTGTATTGACAAGACCAAATTTGACAAAACTTGCTATGTACATTAAAGATACTATGATACAGCATTAAAAGCCATTAAGCATTTTTACTTTAGCCGATTCCGTATTTGCAAATTTAATGAATTTTCCTCATTAAGGATATTTATCTGTCTTGACTAGACCAAAGTTGACGAACTGCTTTGTACATTAAAGATACTATGATACGACATCATTGAAAGTCATTTAACATTTTTACTTCAGCCAATTCATAATTTGCATATTTAATGAGAACATTTCAGTCAATTCCTAATTTGAATATTTTAATGAACTTTCCTGATTGGGGATAAATCCTTGGATTTATTCGGCGAACACACATACCCAGCGTACGCCGAGGACGCCATGAGTGTTACGAAATGGGTGATGCAGAACAAGACGACAATTGGCGCGGAAGAACGAAGTATTGTGGGAGTTGGTGGAGACAGTCCGATGGAGGAAATGCGTCTACAGTCGTTTGCCATGAAGTGCAGGGTCTGGACTATCAGGTCACCATTCTGTCACGTGATATTCTTTCATGCATTTTGA